>NW_005841857.1:198721-214916 GCF_000455745.1 Alligator sinensis | reverse complement strand
CATAGGAGGTAGGGCCTAAGGTGGCGAGTGGCTGGGGTGTAGAGGAGGACGGAGCCCCGAGATTACCAGTCGAGGAATGCGCCGACGCCGGTGGATAACCCAAGGGAGGACCCCCCACTGAAGGTACAATCAAAGTCGTGGCAGGTGAGTTCAGGGGTCCCCCTGATACCAGCAGGGGTAACCTCCGGGGTGCACCCGCGAAGCCAGGGCACGCGAAACCTTGGGCCCGGGCAAAGGCAGCGCGGGAGCACTTAGTAGAGTGGAGGCGGTTACATACAGCAAAGAAAGGGAAGCTTGACTAGAAGAAACCCAGATGTCTCTCATAGTCCTTGGTTTGAGGATGTGGAAGACAATAGATTTATACAGATCAACCACAACCGTTCAAGGCCAGGCCCAGAAGCCATGAGTCTCATAAGTGAACTCCCAACCACTCCTAAGTTTTTAGTTGCATACCAACTGGGGAGATCCTATGACAAACTGTAGGAAGGAGGCTCCTACAGAAACCTATTCTGTTGAACAGAATACCGACAACGGGAATGATTACAGAGATTTGCGTGAAACTCCACTTATCCACCCACCCGAGCCTTGGTTGGATGCTTCTTTTTAATATTAGCATCATGGTAGATGGCACAGGGGGAGAATTAATTGATTCTTCAGCTAGGAAAATGAACTGTCCTGATGATTTCATAGTATTGGA
The DNA here is from genome assembly GCF_000455745.1 of Alligator sinensis. Classification (NCBI taxonomy): domain Eukaryota; kingdom Metazoa; phylum Chordata; order Crocodylia; family Alligatoridae; genus Alligator; species Alligator sinensis. Next base: position 214,219 of record NW_005841857.1, on the reverse strand, counting down.
TGAACAATTTGCATTATTGATCAAGTTCACCAATGGCTAATCTGAAGGGATGAATCTGGATTTGCATTCAACTTTCTTCTACCCTTACTGGTCAAGGTCAAATAAGTTTGGGGAAAGCCCTTCCATATCATGTCACATTTTGCCCTTCCTTTTATTAAACTTCTCTCTCTCTCATTACCAGGGTAACTGCATTTTTTCTCATTTCAACCCACTCCTACATCAAGATATCTGTAGGACTTTGATTTAGCAACATCCTGGAAGTTACTGGGATGGAGAGGGGGTCATCAGGGCACTTGAACTGGAGACTTCAAGTTTTCATTCACTTGAGGTTTACAAGTGACACACACTGGTCTCCACGTTCCCCATCTGTACCTTATCACATTGATGTGGTGAGGTATGCTCAGCCACTACAACAATAGGGGCCATATTAAGTGTCTATGTGGCCTGGGTAAATCTATTTCTTGAACTGATTTGGTCCTTTCATTTGAGGGCTATTTTTAGCTCTACTTACATCCCCTCTCCTTTGCTTCAGTATTTTTTTTTATTGCTTCCCTGCATTTGTTAACTGCATGTCAGGCTTCATTTTGAGCTGGTGAGTGACACTTCTGCATATAACAATCCTTTCCAGATGTACTTACTGGACTCCAGCTGGTGAAGATGATTCTACTTCCTTATTTCCCCCTTCCATGATCTTTCTGATTTAGCTGTAATCTCAGTTTCTGGCTCTTCATCTTAAAGAAAAGTGGCACCTTTTTGAATTTCTGCCTCTTGTCAGCATCAGTCAAGCACAGACAAAATGAACATCAAGAAGACAGGGAGAGAATCATTTAAGGATATCGAAAGTGAGAGTGATGGGTGAGCGTCAGGGAGTAATCTGTTTGCTCAAGGAGTAATAAACCAGTAGGATAATCTTTCCTTTCCAGAGATCATGTCCAAGGCATTGGTGGTTGTGAAAGGGAGAGAGAGAAGCCACCCTGACTCTTCCTGGCATTTGCCACAGGGGAGATGATAAGCAGCAGCTGTGGGTGGATGCCAAGATGGCTGGCTCAGGTGCACCATTTTTGCAGCTGCCTGAGCCTGCAAATCATCAGAAAGAGAGGGCGGGACCAGTGAGAGCAGCAGGCCACTGAAAAGGCAGCTGGGAGAACAGCTGGGGCCGGCACGGGAAAATGCAAGCCCTGCAGCAGGGTAATGCTGTGGGATGCTGCTGGAGGCGAACAGTGTGCCAAGGCACTGGCATGCCTAGCAGGTACTCTGGAAGGAGGAGCAGGGAGCGCTGCAAAGGGTGGTGCAGGAGGGATACCAGCATGCCCCAAAGCCTCTCTGGGAGGAGGCCTGGGAAGCACCTCAGCACATGGTAAGGGAGAGGTGGGTTGCCAGGAGGAACAGGCCAGGTGCTGCAGACCTGCTACACCAATGGGGAACTTCTGAGGAGGAGCAATAGCCGGGGACAGTGCTAGGTGGCGGGACAGGCAGCAGCGTGGGGCCATGGAGCAGTGACATCCTGGGGCCCGAACAAGGTGGAGAGCCAGGAGGGGCTGCCAAGGTGAGCAATGGGCACACCAGCTGGAGTGATCAGGACAGCCCAGCCACAGGTCAGATGGGGCCGAGGTGGGAAGAGGTGGGGACCCAAAGGAGGGCCCTACGAGAGGACTGCCAGGGGCACAGCGGGAAGCTGCTGAGCCTGCAAAGCAGCTCTTAAAAAAGGGAAGCCAAAAAGCCCCAGCCAGGGGCCTGCAGGCCTGGGAGACAGGACCCAGTGGCCCATCAGTGGATGCTGATCATTTTTTGTTGGTATTACTCATAAGTTTACTGTTACCTCAAGATTGAGGCAGGTTTAGTTGTGAAGGCCACAGTTCACAAGATGAAGGATGGCCTATGAAGAGCTGATGGCCAGGAGGTTGCTGATGTCCATCTGAGACATGGATGTGGTAAGGGTGGGGTAAAGGGAAGGTTGGAGTCCCACAAAGAAGCCCAGGTGTGATACCCCATGGGCCACCTGCCAGGAGCCGTCTCCCAAGATGAACATCAAGTTGTGGCGGGTGAGCAGGAACAGAAACCAAAACACACAGATGGTGCAAACTTGGGGTCCCATCCTGACGTCATGGGGGTGCAGTGCACTGGCCAAGTAGGGGACCAAGCCCTACAACAGCTACCAGTGACAGTGGCATTGAAGAGTAAAATGTGGATTCAAAATGGAAAAATCAGATTAGAACAACTAAATAAAAAGATGTCATTTAACCCAGAACCTCAAGTGTCATGGCCAATGGGAGATCTATCTGCATAGAGGAAGAATTGAAACTGGCTAGTCACCTGAATCATGCATCTCCACTTTCTTAAGCAACGCAGACTTGGGGATTTGCTGATTGGAACATATCAAAGGTCCGTATCCCCTTATATTTTACAGTGACCCACACTGGATACTTCAGAGGAAGCCCAAAAACTCCTGTTGTGTTCCAGTAGAGGCCATAGTTAAAATTGTGGCCTCATCAGAAACATGCCCATAATAACATAGTTCCTGCACCATGGAAAATTTGCAAGGTAAAAGGACAACATGTGGATGAAAAGGGAAGTATGCCTTTCCATGAAATGCCAGCTCACTGAGCCCAGCATGCTATCTGAAACATCTTTATTTCCCAAACCTTCAATGAACCCAAGGCAGGGCTCCTATGGATCCAAAACTGATGGACCATGCTTCTAAGTTTCATAGTTTTGGGACAGACCCACCATAGAGAATTACCATGGTCAGGGAACCCCTTGTTTCTAGGTCCCCAGGTCAGGGGCAGCCCCGCCATGTGGATAGCCCCAGGACCAAGGACCCAGTACTTCCAGAAGAAACCAGACCATATGTCTCATTGTTGATGAACTTACTTTGTGGCTACTAACTTGCATTAACTTGCTCTATGTACCTCTACTAGACAAGAAGACCCCACAACATTTGAAAATGCCATGCACAGCAAACACAATCACAACATGTGTCCCTATTTAGGACTATATGTTGAGGTTTGGAGATAAATAATATCCCAGCTACTAAAACCACAACCAAAGCAAACATTGAGCTGGTATCCATGCCACTGAAACCAGGCCCAAGAAATCCATTTCTTTGAACTCTTAACTGAAAAGACAACCCTGAAGGAACTGAAATGATGAAAACATCAGGGCTGAGAGCTGCTGAGCTTTGAGACTTAGCTAGAGCAGAGAAGAAAGTTTTCCAGTACTTAATTTTCTCCATCTTTATAACGGAGATAATGACGCTTTCTCACTTTTTTTTTCTAATGTGCTTTGCAATCTACAGATGAAACAGGTGATGTGTTTGTGTTGCCTTTGATCTTCATCTCTTTGGTCCATACATCTTTTCAGCCTTTCGTATGGCTAACATTAATTACTAGGGGGCTGGTTATCATCTCACTTTATTCCCTTACAAAAAGGGATGAAAGTGAGAACATGAAGACGCTCCAACAATCTTCATTCATAAAAGAGCAGCAGCTCATAATACACTGTTTTCAGCAAACGTAGGGAACACCATATCATTTCCCCAAAAATGGTCTCAATACCATTAAATCCAGAACACCAAGAATATCACAAGTACCCTGGCATTTTGACTTTAATACATTTTCTAGTGATTGCTCTTGCAAAATAAATGGAGACCCCCCCCCCCTTTTACCCTAATTACAAGCTTAAAAAAATGAAGTCACAATGTTTCCTCTAAAGCAACTACTCTGCACTTTCAATATCAAAGTACCAAAATCAATGACTTGGCAGCATTATGATGATGGTGTTATTGCTGGTTATTATTGCCGAGTGCTGAGAGCTTTCTGAGTGCCTTACAAAGCTAGAAGATGACACTCTCCGATTAAAAAAGCTGCTGTGGACTCACTTAAAAAGTTAATGCTGGTTCTTACAATATTATCGCTTCCCTATTTTAAGTTTAAGGGTCTATCATTGAAACTAATTATCTCCCTAAAGCTGGAATTAACTTTTTAATTGTGCCCACTACATATTGCCAGATGTAATCAATTGCTTTCCTCCAAAAGCTTGTCTACAAATGAAAATGGTGCCTCTTGAATTAGAATAGTGTAGTTAAAGTAGAGCAACCCCACTGGGGTAGACTAACCTATGCAGGCATAACAGTGCTTAAACTAGTATTGCATAGTCCCTGAAATTTAGAAGAATAAACGGTGCTAGTATAAGCTGCTTTATACTAATACAGATGATTTACATACAATGTCAGCGATTCTCAAATCAGGGTGCCACAACATGCTGGGGTGCCTTGAAATTTTTCCAAGGGCGGTGTGGGGTGTCACGCAACATTATCATGGTTAGGTTGGCAAACACGCTTCACATGATACATCCAAAGATTTCAACTAGAAATCCAGTTGTGGGTTTTTTGAGTTCTTTGCAATAGAAAAACGGTTCTGTTATTTTTCTGTAGTCAAAAACTGGCATTTATACATTTCTACGATGAATCGAGTCTGCTCCACATGCGAGCTGATGCGAATTGCATTGCGCCGCATGCAGTTGTATAAGTGGTGAAATACGCGTCAGCGCACAGAAAATGGTGGCAGCGCACTTTTGAACTAAAGCACCTCCAATTTGTTTTAGTTCAAAAGCGCGTCACCACCATTTTCTTAGCGCTGATGTACTTTTCTCCGCTCATACAGCTGCAAGTGTCGCAGCGCCAGCAGCTTTTTAAAGTGCCCAGTGCTGTGGCACTTGCATGCGTACAAAGGCCCCAAAAGAGTGAAAACAAGAGCTGGGATTTTCCAAGGGGTGCCTCAAGTTTATCAAGGAGTGCCTCAAGTCTGAAAAGGTTGAGAACCACTATGTTACGGTAAAGGGGGGGAAGAGGGGAAACAACATCCTTCACAGAAAGAGTTAATTTGCCCCAAACCCTGTTTGCTGCTCAGAAGTCAATTCTCACTCTAAAGCCTATTCTTTAAGCCCCAAAATAAAAACCCAAGGAGTACCTTCAACTCTGCTGTCTCTTCTCTAACTCTGGTGGAGTTATACTCAATAGAGTTATATTCCCAACTGGTCAAAATGCCAGCATAAGGCCTATAAATGAGACACATCATTGAAATAATTCTCAAGGGAATAAGTCTTCTACTGGAGCTTGACAGAATACGGATTTTTACCGAGAGGGGAGTTTTATTCTTTCCCAGTTTGCTTCGCTCCTTTTGACAAAACTCTTCTCCGGCACAACCAGGCATTGTTCAAAATGTAACAGGGATGATGAAAACACCTTGTGAACATTTGTTGTTGCTGCCATGTGGCCTCTCCCCTCCCCGCCTTCCCTCCTCCCCCGAGGGAAATGAAGCCTGGAAGGACTGCCGTACAAATAGCAGTGTGTTATATTTGGCATTTGCCATCCTGACACATAACATGAAGCATAAAACAGTTAAGCACAGGTTTTTACATCCGAACAATTCATTTTAGCATAAATACACAGCCTTAAAAATTTAATAAAAAACCATACCAATTATAAAAGCTATTTACCAAGCCCAATAAATCTTGTTGTGTGTTATATTTATGCATGCATACCTGATTTCTATCAGTCACTTTTACACTCCCTCTAGCTGCTAAATCTGCACATGAGCCTAGTGCAAACTGCACAGAATTTGACAGCTGTCATGCACCCCCCCCCTTCATTATTGAACTAAGTCAGTCTGGGTTGTGGGTTTTTTAATTTATCTTTTGGTTTGGGGGGAGGTTTTTTTGGGTGGGAGGTGTGACTTCGTTTGGGGGGTGTTTTTTGTGGAAAGAGGTTGAATTTTGTTTGGTTTTTTTGTGGGGCCTTGGGGTTTGTTTTGCTGTTTGGGGGTTGGGTTGGTTTGGTTTTGGAGTTGCTTAGGTTTGGTTTGGGGGCTTGGTTTGTTTTCTTGGGGGGAAGGGGCTGGGTTTTGTGGGGGGAGAGGGTGGGTTGGGGGGGGGGGGGGGGGGTGTATTTGGTGTCCTCAGCGGGCTTAAAACATTTCAGCGACCTTCAACATTCAACATTTATTATTTATCTGTAGTCTCAAGGTAACATCTAAAAGCCAATTATAGTGATCAGGGCCCCATTGTCCTAGCCAGCCATTGTATCCCAACATAATAAGAGCTAGAAAATAACATCAATTTGAAGCTTGCTGTACAATTCATGTACCATCATCTTCTTCAAAATATAGGTCTCACAAAGTACAGAAATAACAGATGTAGAAATACAGTACCTCTCATTCTTCATCCTGGATACCATGTAGGTCTTGAGACCCCCTCAGTTACTTGGGTAGAGACTCACATCCTTATTGACACCTGCTGTTCTTTCTTGCATTTTTTTAGGGTTGTAAAGAGAGGAGATAAAGGTAATATATACCCCAAGGGGAGCTCCCTCCTCATTATTAATGAAGCTAAATACTCTTCATTCTAGCAACTATTCACTCAGGAAAGGAAACTTTTCAGGATGCTAAATTGGACTTTCCTATGCAAAAAAAAAAGCATCTTTACCGAATGTTTAAAAATGCCCGCCCAGAAAAACAATACAGGGAACTTAAGAAACCAGTTGCAACAAAGTTCTTATGTCAAGGTTTCATCTGAAGGATTAGACTGATAATTAGAGAGGGGCTTCTCTGTTCTTTTGGAGGTAGCTATGAAAGCTAAGGAAGACCTTCCTGGATGTGTTCCCAAGCATTTTCCAATCTTTTAAAGATAGAGGGTGAAGAAGTACCGTATTTACTAGTATTTCTCCCCTCCAGTGAATTTGATGAAAGGAGATCCGACCTGCAGTCCTGGGCCCTGAAGTTCTTTATCCCCAGACCAGGTTAAGTATTATAACTCCTCCATGCACCCCAGAGGCCTTTGGGTGCATTTAACTTACATCCACTTTAAGATACATATATACCGCTTCCACCCAGTGAGTCAAACCTTTCAGGTCTCCTTCAAATCACAGAGGGTAAGATGCTCAGCAGGGTAGCACATCACTATAGCTCCATGGACTTCAGCAGACCTCTGCTGATTTATACAAACTGCACTTCTGGCTCAGCGTATGGGAAGTTTGTGGAGCACTAGAGGAAGACACAAACCTGTTGGGTCCGAAAGCCACTGGTCTGCACAGAGCCATGCTGGAAAGGCATTTCACCATGGAAGGGTAAGTTAAATGATCTGGAGGCCTCAGGCTAGCAGCCAGCTAACAAGTCTCAGCTTCACATGCACACATGTATGCACACCCATAATTGCTCATGTCAGCTGGCAGCAGGATGAACTGGGCTATGGGTGCCGAGCTCCATTTCCATCCTTGGTCAGCGCTGGGGGGGCAACACACTGGATGTTTTCACTCTTCTTTCAGCTCACAGTAGGATGGAAAATGAGCTCCATTTGTCTCCCAGCGAGCCCTTCCTAATGCATTTAATTACCTGGAAGAAAATACAGGAGGTCAGCAGTGCTGCTACCTGGTCCTCCCTGAACGTAATCATGCTGGTCCTCTCATGCACTTTTCTTCACTGTTGGATGATCTTCCACAGGCTCTTAAAGCTGAGTGGGCTTTAGCCACCCCATCACAAACAGCAAAATCTGTAAGTTCGCTCATCAAAGGAGTGAATTCATCCTGCAATGCATGCTAGGCTGCTTAGCTTCAAACCCAGAGAGAGTCTAGGCCATTAGCTGGTGTTGGCAGGAGAAGAGCCAGGTCACTGGTAACTCTGCAACTACCAAGGAGTTATGCAGAAGGCAGGGTAGATTTGTACCTTATAGACCAACTAAATCAGAGATCTATAGCACAAATTTCCCTGAGCAGAGGGCTTTCTTCATCAGAGGCAAATGCACTGCTTATGGAAGCTTATGCTATGCATCCCTGATTTAGTTAGTCAGTAAGGTGCAAAACTAATCTTGCCTTCTGCTGAGCTTCAAACTAATTCAACTAACTACCTCTCTGTGCCAAAGAGCCACGCTAGCAGAGAACCGAGCTCAAGATATCACCACGGAAATGTATCTCGGTGCAGTGAATTTTTGTCTTCTGCGTGACAACATCCTATTTAAATCCTCCGATTGCTCAACAGTGACAACAGAACAGCCAGGGAGCTGTGTGCCTCCTAATACAGACAGATCCATAGTTACTGCAATGCAGTGCCTTATTCCCTAAACAAAAGCATAACACGGCTGTACCATAACTGCCGAGCAATTCTACGACTGGAAAACAGGTGTGGTGCCCCAAGACGGGGATGATGTGTGAAGCAAATATATCCCCCTTCCTAGAGAGGCTTCTAGGCAAATGCAAGAGCTCATCACAACTAAAGGTAAGCAGTTTGCTGCCAGCATTGTTTTAAGCCACCCACCCCAGGAAGCCTGAGCAGAGAGGAATAAGTCTGGTAATTGATTGCTTAGTCCTGGAGGTAAAGTAGAATGGAGCATTTCATTGCACACCGAGTGAGCAGGAGATGCTTGTCCAGCTTTATTACTTTCTGATAGCACTTAGGCATTGATTTCAATTAAAATTCAGGGAACAGAGATGGAGCCCAATCAACTCTGGACGCAGTATTTCAATAATGCCACCGTGGGGCTCCTCGAGTCTATAAAGGAGCTGGAGAGTGATGAATGCAAATGGGTTACTCCTCGATGCTTGGGTGAGTCCACGAGGCACAAATCCATAGCTCCTCCAACCCCTTCAATTAACTCGAAGGGAGGAGTTGGTGCGTGCAGCATGCAGGGAGCTCTCGCCTTGTGATGCAGGTGTCAAGCTGCAGCAAGCGATCGCTGTTGTTCAGCCCTCTGGACTAGGAGGAACAAGGGAGAGTTTCATGCTCTGGAGGATAAGCAGGCAGGAGGTGGTCCAAGTCATGTTATCCCACATGATGTAACTTGTGGCAGCCCCAACACGCCTGCTAGCATGGTCTCCTGCTTCTGGCTGGCCCCAGAGCCTGCAGCCTTGTCCTTGTGCTGTCTCTTAAAATTTCAAATCATAAACCAGCTCCTCCTCTGTATTCTTTGCTTCTGCTTCAAATTAACCCTGGTGCAGAGCTGACAATATCAACCGGCTTTTTGGTTCCAGCCACCAGGGAGAAGGCCTGCTTCCCATTGAAGGGTGGAGTTTGCCTCCCACAGTACACAGCCCAATAGTGGAGGTTTGTCTAGAAAGGAAACATGTAGTCCCAGAAGTCACAGAAATACTGTATTAGAGGAAAAATGAATGACTGGCTAAAACACGAGCATGGGGCTGGGAGGAGTAAGGCTTGAATCTTTTCTTTGCTCCATGCTGTCAGGGACTTTGATCAATCTTGCCTGGCTGGGCTGAGCACTTGAGCCATCACACCTGCTTCTGATCCCTGGAAAATGAGATTGCCTTACTTTTCTGTGGAATTGAGCAACTGGTTCAGTTGCTTAGTTGCCTTGGGCAAATTCAAGAGGAGGTTAGATGATCACCTGTCTGGGGTCTTGTGAACCCAGCATTCATTCCTGCCTGTGGCAGGGGGTCAGGCTAGATGATCTGTTCAGGTCCCTCCTGACCCTAGCTACTATAAAACTATGGTTTGGGTGCTGAAAGCACCATTTCCCCCTTTTCGCTACACCTGCATCCTCGGGCTGTTCTGGCAAGCCTCACACCTGCTGCTCCCCTGATTCTCCTGGCTCCCGACCTGGCTTTGGCTTTTCCCGACTCTGACCTTGTATTTCCCCTGGAAATAGGTACCATCTCTATGACCCCTGCTTTCTGATCTCAGCTCGCTTCTCAGATTACGCCTCTCAGATTTCAGCTCTCCGTGGTCCTGGAATTTAGTATCCATGTTCTCAGCCCCCAATTTAGACCCTGGTTGGACGTTCTGCTCATCTGTGCTCCCACCTTGCTGACCCCTGAGCTGCTCCTAGTGGTCTGCCCACAGGCCCAGTTGCGTACCTCCTGGCCAAACCCTCAGACACACACACTATGTGAGCGCCTTGGAGCACAAGTGCCTCAATGTTACTCTTAGCTTTGGTTCTCCACCTGTAGCATGAAAGCAATGAGACCTCCCTACCTCACTGGAGGTGGGGCATAGTTCTGGGATTAGGGGCTCAACAGTGATTGAGGGGCTCAGATAATATAGTAAAAGGGACAAATAAAATACCATGTTTCCTCACCTACGTATACTCCCCTAAAATTGGGATGTGTGTTTTAACTAGGGAAACTCTTTTCTTCGCTGCAGAAGGAGCACTCCTGGAGTCACTGCATGCCAGGGCTGCCAGGATGGCTATTGCTTGCGTCTGCTCAGCAAACCATATGGGCTGGAGTCATGGGCTAGCCCTCTCACAGCTGTATGTACTGGCTGAGCACTGTAGTTTGTGCCTGAAGCAGCAAGAGAGCTGCTGGTATTATTGTGATGAAGCTTGTGATATAGAAACGACATGTACAGGAACTTACATAAAGAACTACTTCCAGTTAACAACTAACAGTCTTGCTACTGCCCTTTGCAAGGGTCTGGCACCTAGTCTTGTGTGACCTAGAGCAAGTCCTTCTGGGAACACCATGTCCAGAAAGTGTGGTATCACAGAGCATAGTCTGCCACACCAGGACGTTCCTGATGCCACATGTCCTGGACACTCTGTGTTCCCAGAAACACTTACTGCAAGTCACAGAGTTGGCCACAGCTGGGAAAATCTTTTTTCTCTCCCTCCTGCCTTCCAAAAGGAAGGTGCAAGTTTTATTTGGGGCTGTGTTATACATGAGAAAATATGGTATCTTGGATGGGTAGGGTTCCTGGTTGTGGTGATAAGTAGTAATAGTAGACAAGTGAAGGGCAGTCTCTGGGCATCAGGACATAGTTTGCAGGCTTTAAAAGGCACTTTGGAAATGTGAATGATTGTTTTTAGTAGTGCTATCCATTAAATGCAGTTAATGCATGCAATTAAAGCAAAACAAATTAATGTGTTAATTTTTGTAACCAACGTTAATCGCACGCATTCATTTTGACTAGGGGTGGGCAAAATATGGCCTGTCCCGTACCTTCTCCAGACCTGGCCTGGTGGAGCGGAGACCCTGGCAGTGCGGGTGGTGGCCTCCAATGTGCCCCTGCACCTGCCAGACTGGGACCTCACCAACACGCTCAAGCGCTATGGTGTCCTCACCAGCCCCGGGCGCAGGCTGACCATGAGGAGTAGGGACCCCAAGCTGAGACACGTCCTGTCCTTTCGGAGGCAGGCATTCATGCTCCTCAGGGGTGACACCCAGAGACTGCCTCCCTCCTTGACCTTTGTGTTAGATGGGAGGTCTTACGTAGTGTATTTCTCCCAGGGCAGGAACTTATGCCGCTGCTGTGGTGGCAGCTCCCACCTAGCTGCCCAGTGCCCATTAGGGCAGTCAGCTACGGCACCAGCTGCTGCACCCACCCAGGAGGATGGTGCATCCACCTCTGGGGTGAGACCCTCATCAAAGGGTGGGGCTGGGGGATCTGCCAACCCCCCCTCTGCCCCTGCTCCATCTGAGGGGCTCGACCCCTCTGGCATTGGCATGCCACCTGGGGGGGGCGGGGCCTGGGCTGTCGTGGCGGATGCCCTGCCTGGTGGAGGGGCTGGGGAGTCCTCCCAGTCCCTTCCTGTCCCAGTTCCACCTGGGGTGGCTAGTGTCTCAGGTGCTGGGGCCCCGTCAGGTGGAGCACCCTCCACCTCCCCCCACCCCTGCCTCAGCCAAGGTGGTGGACCCGGAGGTGGCAAACCCCAAGCAGCCTGGCCTGCCCCCTAGGAGGGAGATGCTGACTACCCCCAAAAAAGCCAAGAGCAAGAAGCAAAAAGGAGCATCTGAAGGAGCTCCTGCCCCTTTGGGGCCTGCCTCAGACAGCACCGGGGAAAAGGTAGCCAGGGAACCTGAGCCCACCCTGCCTGCCCCCCCGGAAATGCTGCCACGTCAGGCCATGATTGAGGGTGTTCCAGAGACGTCTGTCAACCCCTCGCCCCCATCCCAGTTAGTGGGGTTTGTGAGTGGCAAGACAGGGGAGAGGGCCTGCCTCCCGAGCAGCAGCAGGCATGAGAGACAATAGAGGGTCCTGCCACCCCACCGCCCACTCCCCTGCCCGCTGAGAAGGAGATGGAGTGCCTGCCTTCTGAGCGCCGCAAGCAGCCCTGGGAGCGGGATCACGTCTGTCCCTCAAAGCGGATGGAGATCGATCTCCCAGAGATGGTCCTCGACCCAGATACAGAGCGGGGCCTGCTAGGGAGCCTGGCTATTGAGGGCACTTTCACCGGCCTCACCGGGAAGTCCCCTCCCAGAGTACAGCCCCGCCGGTTCTCGGTCTGCAATATCCACTCCTTCTGGAGAAACTCCCCTGGGTGGCCCCCAGCTATGGAGGTCTCCTCAACCTCTTGGACCAGACCAAAGCGGGAGGAATGTGGCCGAGAGTATCCGGCAATGGTGCCCGGACCCCACACAGTTTGTCCGCACCGCTAGCGATGCGGCGAGGCTCATGCGCTGGGACCCGGGCACACGTCAACATGCCTTCTGGCTGGAGAAGCTGGTGGCCTGGGTGAGGGAGGTGTGGGGCTGAGGCGGGCCTGCGGAATAGGGTAGGGCAACACTAGGCCTCCCCGTCTCTGCGGTTTTTGCCCGGTATCTGTCACTTTTTCTCCTCACCGGTACCCTGCCTGCCCTTCCTCCCTCTTCTCCTGTTCATGGCGGTTACCACAATTGCCTCGCTCAACATCAATGGCTGCAGAGACCTGGTGAAGTGAATGGCCATCCTGGAGGGCTTGCAGCAGGAGACGCACAGCGACGTCCACGTTCAAGCTGACTCGCACGCTGCCTGGAAAGGCCGCTTGTTCCTGAGCCACGGCACCAACCTCAGCGCAGGAGTGGCGACCCTCCTCTCGCCACAGCTGCGGTACGACTCGGCGGTGGCACGAGAGGTCGTCCCCGGCCGGCTGCTGACCGTCCACGTCACCCTGGCACACCAGAGCCTGCTCCTCATCAACGTCTATGCACCCACCAACGGGAGAGAGATGGTTGCCTTCCTAGAGACCCTGGGCCACCTCCTGCGTGACGCCAGCAAGAAGGACAACCTGCTCCTCTTGGGCAGGGACTTCAATTGCACCATCGACGTGCTGCTAGACTGGACGGGGCCAGAGCTGCACCTGCCTTCGGCCCGCAAGCTGCGGACCGTGCTGAAGGCGGCGGGCCTCGGCAACGCCTGGCGGGTCCTCCACGCTGATGCGCGACAATACACCTGGGCAAAGATGAGTGCCAGCAGGCTCGCCATGGCCCGCCTCGACCACCTCTACATTGGCCAGCACCACCTGCCATTACTGCACAGCAGCCACATCATTGCATTAGGCCTCTTGGACCACACCCTGGTCTGCTGCGAGCTGAGCCTGCCTGGCAGAGCATGCATGTGGGCCCCTTACTGGTGCCTCAACGTCAGCCTGTTGCAAGACACCCACTTCAGGGACTGCTTCACCCACCTCTGGAAGAGCTGGGAGGCAGCGTGAGCAGACTACTCCTCCTGGCGCCTGTGGTGGGACGTGGGGAAGGTCCAGATCCGGGCATTCTGCCAGCAGGGGGCGACGAACCGCCGCCGCTGCACTCAGGAGCTGAAGGAGGATGTGGCGGAGCTTGAGGCAGCCCTGCTCCGCGCGGGCAACGATGCGGCACTCCTCGAGAGCCTCCGGTCCCGCAAGAAATGCCTGCGGGAGCTGGCGGAGGGTGCGGCCTGCGGCGCGCGGGTCCATGCCGCTTCTAGGAGCTGGCAGAGGCTGATGTCCCGACTGGCTTCTTCAGCCTGGAGAGGCGGCGGGCCGTGGAGAAGACGCTGGACCACGTCAAGACCCCGGAGGGATGGCTGCTTATGGACCCAGGCGAAGTGCGGGGGCATGCCATCGCCTTCTATCGGGACATGTTTGCGGCTGAGCCCGTTTGTCCGCAGGCCACTCAGCAGCTGCATGAGGACCTGCCGCACCGGGGCGCTTCGCAGGTCGAGTCCCTGGAGCACGAACTCTCCCTGGCGGAACTCGAGGCTGCTGTGGGGGGGGCTTGCCTCAGGCAGGGCCCCGGGTCTTGATGGACTGCCCGTGGAATTTTACAGAGCCTTCTGGCCCCTCCTCCGGCCCAGCCTGCTCCGCTGCTGACCAGCTGCTGCCGGGCCGTGCTTACCTTGCTGCCCAAGAAGGGGGGCCTCGGCTGCCTGAAGAACTGGCGGCCTGTCTCCCTTCTGTGCACTGACTACAAGATCGTGGCCAAGGTGCTGGTGAACCGTCTCCGCGCTGTCATGGCCTCCGTCAATCGGGCCCGAGCAGAGCTACTGTGTGCCGTGCAGGACCATCCAGGACAACCTGTTTCTGCTGCGTGACCTGTTCACGGCCACGGAGCTTTTTGGCCTGGAGGTTGGCGTGGTCTCCCTGGACCAGGAGAGGGCCTTCGATCGTGTCGACACAGGTACCTGCTGGGCACCCTCGAGGCCTTTGGCTTTGGGCCACTCTTCACCCTGGCGCTCTGGGTCCTGTACCACAATGCCTCCGGCCTGCTCAAGGTGAATGGCGTGCTGTGTTCCCCGTTCTTCGCGGCATACGCCAGGATTGCCCCGTCGGGCATGCTGTACGCCCTGGCCATCGAACCGTTGCTGCATGCTCTGCGACGTCACCTGACCGGCCTAGCCCTGCCACCAGCACCGGGCCTGACCACCGGTCCCCTGATCCGGCAGACGGCATACGCGGATGACATGGCTGTCTTCCTGGGCAGCTAGGAGGATGTGCGGGCCCTGGTGGACTGCCAACGCGCCTATGAGCTCGTCGCATTGGCCCGCATCAACTGGGGCAAGAGCAACACTTTCCTGCTCGGGACGTGGGCGAGCACGCCATCTCCAGACCTGCCAGGAGGCCTCGCCCGGCACCGGGAAGGCCTCAAAGCCCTGGGAGTGTTCCTGGGGCCTCCGGCCTTTGTGGCCTGCAACTGGGAGGACCTGGCAGATGGAGCGGAGGCCCGCCTGCAGAGCTGGCACTGGCGCCTGCCCGCCCTCTCTTACCGTGGCCAGGTGCTCGTCATCAACAGCCTGGTGGTGGCGACCCTGTGGCACCGCTGCGCGGTGCTGGACCCTCCGCCGGAGCTCCTGGAGAGACTGCAGCAGCTCCTGGTGGACTTCCTGTGGGATGGACGTGACTGGCTCCCACGAGCTGCCCTCCTTCTGCCCACCGGTGAGGGGGGCCAGGGCCTGATCGACCTGGCCAGCAGGGTGGCTGTCTACCGGCTGCAGGCCCTCCAGCGGCTCCTGTACATCGAAGGCAACCTCCCGTGGCGGCAGGTGGCATGTCGATTCCTGCAGCGAGTGGGGGACCTTGGCTTTGACCGGGAGCTGTTTCTGCTGGACCTCACCTTCCTGAACGGGGCGGTCATTAGCCCCGTTCTACTGCAGCATGGTGCGGGCCTGGCAGGCGGCCTTCCATCTCTGTCCCCAGGCCAGGCACCTGCATTTCCTGTAACTGCTATGAGAGCCCCTGGTCTACAACCCGGCCCTGCAGCGTGTCGTGCTGAACCTGGCCTCAGCCAGCCTCGTGGCAGGCCTCACACACGCGGAACACACCCGC
>NW_005841857.1:155766-198698 GCF_000455745.1 Alligator sinensis | reverse complement strand
GGGCTGTCGCCTGAAGCCCTGGCTGCCCGGCTGGTGATGCACTCCGTCCGCACCGCAGGCCAGCTTCTGTGGGCCGTTAGGGCTGCCCTCCCGACGGAAGCAGCGACCGCCCTGGAAGTCCATCTCCAGACTCGCCAGACCCTCCCCGCCGCGGACGCTGCACAAGCTGCCTTCCCACTGCTACCCGTCATACCAGCGTTACCCAGCGAGCTGGCTGAGTGGCCCAACACACTGCTCAGGCTCCCAGTGCCCCCCAGCAGCAATACGGGCTGCCTTTTTGGCACCCTGCCCCGCAAGGGCCTCTATGTGTGGGTGGTGTCCATTTGGCACGCCTAGGTGCTGGCCGGCCACCCTGACACTGTGTGGTGGCGGTGCCTGATGCGGCCCAAGACCCCAGCGTGGCGCACGCTGTATAAGGCGCCCACTGCCAAGAAGACCGGCGACCTGCAGTGGCGACTTGTGCATGGCATCCTGGCCACCGGCACCCGGCCTCAGCGGCCTGCCCCTTCTGCCCGGGGGTGCTGGACGAGGACATTTTCCACGTGTTCCTCGACTGCCCCCGGCTGCAGCCTCTCTTTGCCGCCCTGGGCGCGCTGCTTTGGGTGCTGGGCCGAGACTTCTCCGAGGACGTCTACGTCCACTCCTTTCCATACCGGGCAGCCGAGCAGGCCACGGTCAGCCTGGCCAACTTCCTGCTGGGCCAGGCCAAGATGGCCACCCTGAAGAGCCGGCGAAACCGGCTCACCGGTGCCGGGATGGTCAACGCCCTGCAGCTCTTCCGCCTGCTGGTGCGGGCCCGCCTCTCACTCGAGTTTGAGCACGCTGTCCTCCGGTGGATGGTGCCCACCTTTGAGGAATGCTGGGCCCTCGAGGGGGCACTGTGCCAAGTCGAGGCGGGATGCCTGATCCTTGCACTGTGACACCACCAGCTGCTCAAGCTGCAGAGACGCGTCCAGCGGGCCGAGGCCTTGGACTTTGTTCATGCGGGTCAACCCCTGAGGCCCCATGGGTGTCCCCGCTGCCAGAACTGTAAATATGTAAATAGTCCTAATGTTTGTTGTGGGTTTTTTGTGTGTTGTTTTTTAGTCTAGAGTGTACGGGCAGGCCTTGCAGGCCATGAGCCCAGGCCTTGTCCATGAGGCCCAGATCTTCGGGCCAACCTGTACATGCTCTCTACTGGCCCCGATTTGTCACCCTCCCTGGAATAAATGCCTCTTAGAAGTCAAAAGTGTTATCGGGTTGGTTTATAGCAGTCTCCCCATGAGAAACTATACTTCCTAGCATGCATCAGTTAGGGGGCAACTTCTACGGTCTTTACTCAGACAAAATTCTCGCTGGATTCAGTGGATTCATTGCCTGAGTATTGACCTGAGAAAGGATTACAAGATGAGCCTCTCGCTGGGTGTGTCTACACGTGCTTTAACAAGCTTTAGTTAATGCACATTATATATAATGCCTCAAATGTGAGGTACTAGGAAATTGCACATTAGCCTGTCTTAATGCACATTAACTAAAGATCATAACATTTTAGTGAAGTTTAATGCACATTAGTCTATTTTAATGCACATTAACTAAATAGCACTTTAATGCACATTAAGATAGGCTAATGTGCATTCAAGTGCACATGTAGACATGCACACTGTGAAGCATTCCGTTTGCAGTATTTCCCAGACAAATTGGAGACTGAGACTCATATCAGAATAATACATCCCAAATATTTCTCATGCAGATAGCGTCTCTTGAAAGCTCTTTAACCGGAAAAATGGAAGTCGGAATGTATGGGTGCTATAATAGAGGTCAAGAGCAGTGTTCTTTAGCAGTCTACAAGGTGACCCTATTTGTCTGACAGAAATGGAGATTGAGGAGAAGAAAAATGCTTTTTCTTCCTTCTTCCCCCCTCTCTACTTTAGTTTCTAGATTAAGGCTTCACTTCCAGGAGAGTGGAGTAATTCTCCTGAATTTTCTACATTATTACATGGCTGAGTATGAACATGCCCTCCATTAAGTGAAAACCATATTATTCAAATCACAGCAGCTCTCTGGCATTTTCACAGGCAGCACTTGGCAGGGATGAAATAAGGGTGCTTAAGATTTATTACAAAATGTGTCATTAGATTCAATCTGTATTATAAAGGGGTTGGCTTGAGAAACCCCTCAGTCAGAGGAAAAACAGGGTTATTTATCTAGTGTCTCAGTAAGGAAACCAACTCCCCAATTCAGGAGAGAGAGAGAGACTTAAACATGCGTCTAATTTTAAGCACGTGAATAGTTTGAGAGGCACATGCATAAATAGAGAACCTAAATTTGTCTTGTGCTGCATCGCTGCACAGTGCAATACCACTAGGTTTTATAACGTGACATTTGTTCAGGCAACTGGCAACAAACGGCAATTGGATAACACTGGAAAATGTTACAGCAAGAGGATGCAGCAAAAGGAAGAGACGGATCAGGAGGGGTGAATTTCCACCCCTGCCCCTCCTTTGAGAGGGATACAGGTAAGGACGATGCACTTCGTCCAGGCTGCTTGAGCCGCAGCTTGAAAAACAAACCAGCAAAGTAATCCCTAAAGCACAGTTAGGCAGGACCTGGATTTTTCATTTGGTGAGAAATGGCACACTTTCATTCCCCCTGTACCCCCATTACAAAAAGTATAAATAAATTTTAAAAATACAAAAAAACCCCATGCAAAATTTAAAAACAAACAAACACACCTACTTTTGTATGGGTAAAAAATATTTTTTCTCCTCATTTTGATCTTTTGTATAATCATTTCAAAAAATAACCCGCCTCCCCAGTGAATTTCCAAGATGTTTCTTTCTTTTTCATTGAAATGAAGAAAACCAAGCATTTTAAAAAGTATTTTGATGAACACAGCAGGTGTCATTGAAAATGTGTGTTGATGAATAATTTCTAGCTAGATCCACCTGGGAGTACAAGGCGGATTTTGCAGGTTTAAATGGCTTAAGTAAGGGATAAACTTCAGGCTGGTCTTTAATTCTGGGTGAATGTCACTCAAGGAGAGAAATGACGGGGAGGTAGTAAATTAAAGCTTTTTTTTTTACCCCAAATTAGGCACCTTGTACAAAAGGCATGAGGTCACGGTTTACAACCATTCTTTGGGGATTTCCTATGGCCTGTTACGTATATTCATTTTAGGATGTTGCAGCGTACTCTCCACGTGACTGTACCTTGAAACCACCTAGGAAATGATGCTCTGACAATACGGTAGGAGCAGGGCCTGAAGAGCCAAGCCAGAAAACCAAGTTCAAGTTTCTTTTCTACCCCAAACTTTTTGAATAATGGTCAGAAATTTTCACAGATAGATGTCCTGACCTCCAAGATCTCCCTTTGATCACCTGCGAGAGAAACCTGCCCAAAATTCAGCTTAGCTAGGAGACAGAAAAAATGACTAGTTGCAGTGTCAGTAGAAAACTGACCTGGTAGTATAGACCTGGCAGTATTTTGCACTGAAATTCTCTATACTAAGCATGCTCTAATCCAGTGAGGGCCAACCTTTCTGGCAGTCCTGCCACAAATTAAGTCCCGCATCCTCCTTGAATGCCACTGATCACCCATCCTCCCCCTCACCCCCCAAACTGTCATATGCCATAGCAAGGCTGCACATATCACTTGTGGCACCCATGCTGGAAGTTGGCCACCCCTAGTCCACTCCATCATATCTCCCACTCATAACTGAACTAACCATGGATTATTGCTCCAGATCATAAGAGGTTCTGTGGAAAACATAGCATGCAACTATGCAGCTGCAGACAGTTACAGAAAGCACGAGCACAGAAGGATTGAATAGACTGCATGGGTATTTCTTCATTTCTGAGCATTTGTTGGATCTGGGGTTTGGAATATATACCATAAAAGCTCCTTTTCTGCAAATCAGCTGCTAGAAATTGACTGTGAATGTCGTAAGTGAGGAAAAATGGGGACGGCAATTTCTGCCTCTGTCAGAAGCAGCAACAGCCCATGTTGCAGTAGGGCTCCCTAACTGCTAGCTGTAGACACTTTCTTTTTAACCCCTGCTGTAGAAGCTTCTACGCAGTTACCTACTGCTACATAACCGTATTTCCAAGGAAAGGTCTTTTTTCTTCATTCTGCCTTCCAGAAAACAAGGTGTGTATCTTGCTCAGTGCTTTGGTGCATGCGGGAAAATAGGGTAGGACCATCAGATTGCTTTAACTTTCACACTGTGAAAGTTCATGTTTTAGGAGATAAGCAGCCTAAGGCATAGACACGTCAGCTTGACTTATACAGTGCTATAAGTGATCAGAATAGTAGTAAGATTACCTTTGCTCCTGTCTTCTCAGGAATGCAATATAGTAGGCTTTGATATACCATAAGGATATGAGGATGTGGGGAGTGAGTGGGTATGTATATATGAAGGGGTAGTACATGCCTTTGTCTTTTATTCTCGTGCTCCTTCAAGATGCTCTCTCACACCATAATCACTCAGCACATGAGACATAACTCTAAATACATCAGATTCCTCACAACTGCACTGAATCCAAGTATTAGGTCACATTACACACATGTTGAAAAACCTCACACCACATCTCATCTATACAGACTGTAGGCACATCTACATGAGATGCTTTACTGCACAGTAGACTAGTCTACTGCACAGTAAAGCATCACTATGTAATTGTGCACAGCAGCTACTAAGCAGTAACATAGGCTAATGAGCAGTTTTCTACTGCCTGTAAATACTGCAGAGTAGTGCATGTGTAGATGCTGACTAGGAGCAAATTTGCTCCTGGTCAGCCAGACCAGCAAGGTCCCAGCCTCCTACCTGGGGCAACACAACATGGCTGGGAGTCCCTCCAGCCTCATGGCAGGGACAGCTCCCCCCACCCATCCACCGTCATTCCCCCACAGCACCCAGGGAGGTAGGAGGCAGTGCAGGACTTTATTGAAAGTCCCACAACCTCCCAACTAAGCAGACAGGGGCCTATCACGTGCAGAGAAACTCATTGATGGTAACAGCAACCACCTCCTCAGCCGGGCGGGGTCAGGAACTCATAGCAGAGGTAGCCCTCCAGACAGTGGTACACATTGCAGGGAAATGCAGGCTTGCCTGGGTTGCCATCAAAGCTCAAGGCCCTGCAGCAGGTTGTCAGCTGCACCCAGGGCACCATGGCAATCAGCAGCAGGGTTGTGGGTTGGGAACCCCTCGGTGTACTTGAACAGCTTGTCGTGGTGCTCTTGGGGGACTCTCAGCAAAGGCATGCTAGGGGGAACCCTGCCAGCCTGAGCCTGTTCCCCCACCCCCCAAAGCTCCCTGGCACCCAGGCAGCTGTGGCTGGAGCCTGCAGCTCCCCCTGGATGCTGCAGGGGGGACAAGCAAAACAGAGGAGGAACAGGCCTGGATCTGCCTACTCCTATAAGGAGCAAATCTGCTCCCAATAAAGGTGCATGTGTAGACGCATTCCCAGAAATGGCTTATTGCACAGTAATCCTAAATCACATTAATAGCATGTGTAGCTGCGCCTGGTGTAACATCTTTCAGGCTTAATAATACAACACATCCTTAACTAACCTGTGATGGATTAGAGTGTACGCACCCTCTCCCCCTTCTCATCTTGCTAGATCTGTGCAGGAGAAAGAGAGCAGAGGATGAAGGAACCTGTTTAATTTAATGCAATGCTGGTAGTTTTAGAATTAAACTATGATTGCTTACATCCCCAGGGGGTTAATTAATCCCAACAGGATTAAACCAGATGCCAGCCATTAATGTCAGTAATAGTCAGTCAGCTAAATTTCCCAAAAATGCCACTTTGGAAAGGTACCCCCCCTGAAGTGAGGTTTTATCTATTAAAGTGGCCTGATATATTAAAAATGGACATTAACAAAGATCTAGGGATTCATTCAGTAGAGGCCTGCAAACTAAGCATTAGACTCATATAGAGGGATGGTGGCTTCAGCGTGTTTAGTCTGAAGTCTTTTCCTTGGTGCTATAGAGGTCAGAATGGTAAGTGTCCACCCCCGAGTCAGACACAGGATGTGGGTATTTTTCTTACTAGTCCCACTACTTGCTGCTTCTTTTCTACATTGCTTTAATCAGCACTTCATGCCCAGTCTTGTTACTGTGACATCAGTGGCAAAACAGACTTGAATAGAAGTGTGAACAGTCTTTTTTGTAAAGGTTGCTTGACTGCAAATGCAGAAGCAGATTGTCCAGGCTTGAAACCGTGTCTATCCAAGTAGACAGAAGGAAGGGCAGGGGGCATTAACCCACTTTAGTTAACGTGCATTAAACCTAGTACCTCCAGGCATTTATACATATACATTTTCATTTTCCGATGCACCGGAGATCTGGTGCATCAGAGCAGACTCAATTAATCGAGTCTGCTTCACATGTGAGCCGATGTGCACTGCACTGAGTTGCATGCAGTTGTGCAAGTGGCAAAATGCACATCAGTGTGCAGAAAGTGGTGGTGGTGCGCTTTTGAACTAAACCACTTTTGATGCGTTTTAGTCCAAAAGCACACCACCATTTTCTCAACACTGGCTTTGAATAATGACCAGCACTGTGGCACAAGCACATGTATAAGTGCCCTCCATTGTGAGTTACTAGGAAACTGCACATTGGCTCAGTTTAATGCGTATTAACTAAAGAGCACGGTTTGTAGTGGCACTTTAATGCACATTCGCAAAAGCACACTTTTTTTTAGTGATGCTTTAATGCACATTAAAATAGGCCAGTGCATATTAAGGGACACGTATAGATGTGCCCTGAAGAGGTAATAAGGTGCACGTTGCCCTGCCTGCTGCCTAACTGTAGGTTAACACAGCTTACCTACCTCTCTCTGTCTGTACTCAAGCAGAGTTACTCTTTCAGTGTACTAAAAAGCTCATCTAAGTCTAACCCAACCATGCTTCTGTTCTTCCTACTGGGTCAGACTCCCTTGTCTGGGCTTCATCTCCCATGTTACCTCACCTCCCTTCACTTTCCTACTACTTAAAGTTAAAAGACAAATACAGTTAAACCAGCCCACATCATCAACCAAGCAACAGCTCCTAATTCAGTACCATTTGATTCATCTTTAAATCATCCTCTTTTTTTCAGCAGCCTGATAAAGGCCATACACTACAGCCTGATAAAGGCCATACACTACATCCTGAAAGTCCATTTATCTGGACCAGGGCCAAGAATATATTCAGCAGTTTTGGGGCCTGCGTGAAAAATGCCCTGCAGCCACCCCTGGTCTGGTAGAGGAAAGGAAATCAAACCTGAGCATCTCTGCTATTACAGCATGTCAAAGGGAGAGAGAGAGAGACTCTCACATTTGACGAGTGTCCTTGACACATGATTGCTCTTTTTATATGCCTGTGAATCGCGAGGTCTAGGTGAGGCTGAAATTAGGTAAATGATAATGTTATTTAACATGCATGGATGAGCCAGATGGAGCTTCCCACTGTTTTGCTTGAAAGGGTAAAGCAAAGTTCATGAATGAACTCTGGGAAGCGATGTGTCCCAAAACGTTTTTAGACTGATATGGCAAATGCTGTGAGCAATATGTTGAATTTAAGCTGCCTTTTTCCATACCATGTGTCTTTTTTTTTTTTTAAATCTGTAACCTGGATTCAGGATTTGGTATGTGATCCTCTGTACCTCTACCATTGGCTAGAGAGGAAAAGCATGGCAGCCCAAATGCAGCTCTTGGGTGGTAGGTAAAGGAAACCCATGTAAAATAATATATTGGCTTACATTGTCAAGGTAGCTGTGACAGTTGCTCCTGTGAATCAAAACCATGTCGGCTCCTGGATAGAGCTGGTTGGGAATTTTACAGCAACATGTTCTCATGATGGAAAATACCCACTTCAATACAGCCAAAACCTTTTCTGGAAATGTACTGGTTTAAATAGGAAAGTTTTATTGCAGCTGGAATAGGACTTCTGGTTAATGTCTGATAGAAAAAAGACTCTTGCTTACCCAAGAGCAGGAAATAATTCATAGAAACATAGGAAATTAGGACTGTAAGGGACCTCATAAGGTCTGCTCAAAAGCAGATGATGCAAGCTGGGGCTCCTCATGAGTCCTCCTGCTGCAGGCAAAATCATCCCAGCCAAGAGTCTGTCCAACCTGCTCTTGAACACTTCCCAAGGATGGAGAGTCCCTAACTTCTCTAGGCAACCCGTTACAATACTTGACCACTCCCAGTGTCTGAAAGTTCCTTCTAATTTCCAAAATAAAATTTGGAGATTAGGAGGAACTGCTGAATCTTGAAGCCATTAGCTCATAGTCCTGTCCCCTCTGATCAGAAATATCTTTTCTCCGAGTTAGGGCAGTGGGATTTGAGAGTTGCTGGGAACATACGTATTTGAATTACTTACAAACTGGAACAGCTCCAGCAAGGAAGGCAGAGGCTGCCTCCATAGCAGTGATGAGCATACTCCCTTCTGATGCGGGAGACTGAGCTTAAATATTGTTTTGAAGGAGCAAGGACTTAAGCCTACACCTCCTACACCCGAGATGAGTGCCCTGAGGACACAACTCTCAGGTGATTTGGAAACAGTGAGACTGTCGCTGCTACCATCCCTCCTTCTCATCCAATTCAGCCCTGAAAATCCATTAATGCACCTACTTTTGTATAACACTATTGTTTGACCCTTCAGATTGTTATGGGCAGATGTAGATGCACCCAGCGTCGTTGCTACTGTGTCATGTTTTAGTACTTCCTTTTGGTACTTCCTTCCATACTGCACTGTACACTGGGTGCACAGTTATTTTTAGCTGCTGCTTTGCCATAGCAGCACACTAAAATGAGCGAGCACACCACTGCAGAGAAGTAGCTGCTGGTCATGTGTAGGCACATGTGCTTGCTATGTTACCATAGCACGTCACCGTGGTAATGTAACAGCATGTGCAGATGTACCCACCAAGTCACAATGAAGGAGGGAGGAGGAGGACCCGCTCACCTTTGGCACTAGGTGTTTTCCAGGGACTTGAGGAAGGTGGAATTGGTCCATTTATGTGCTTAGTAGGTGGAACAGAATCTGGCCCCAGGTGCCTAGGGAACTTAGCTGCCAACAGTGGCATAAAGCTAAGCAGGGTTTATAGGCTCACACTTGTGGACTTCACCTTCACATAAGTCCCTTCTTGCATTCATGCCTCATTTCCCTAATATCACATGCCATTATCACACCATTTTGTATCCAGTCAGATCTCTTCAGGGCAGGCAAGATCTCTCAGCATACTGCAAATAAGCACATCTCTTATGTTTGCAGTACCAACAGCAGCAGGTCCTTGACCTTAGCAGGGACTCTAAACCCTAGAGATGCATTAATAAGAAGGATCACTGGATTAAGACCTTTGACATTTGTGACCTCAAGCAGGTGCCATGATTTTTTCTCAAAATCTGGGTTCAAAAGGTGGGAGGTGAGTGGAGTTAGCACAGACATCACCCCACCCTGCCCCAAAAAGGTGTCAGGGCAGCATCATCCACTGTCCTTATTTGCTCTCTATTGTAGCAGCCATCTCCTCCCTGAGGTTTTCCATTTTCACATGATGCAAGTTTAATCCTCCCTAGTGCCAGGTTGGAAGCAGTGCACCATAAAACAAGATAATGACACACTTCCTTCCTCTGCAAACTGCACCCCAGTTAGGAGCTGCTGTGTTATTTTAAAAGATTTAAGTACCGAGCGGGTGCCTCTCTGCGCGTCATAGATACTACTTTGGAGACTAACAGGCTGTGAAGCCCCAAAGTTGGTCTATTAACTTCAGCTAATGATACCTTCCTGTTGAAGGGAGGTTGGCTTTTTCTTTTCCCTTCATCTCACTGTCTTGTAGAAATGTGTGACAAGTAATTAATGGCTCAGAGCATGCCTAAAGCTTTTATCAACTTCCTTTGACAGGATAAGCCTAGATGATGTGTGCGAGCAAACTAGCTCTTCTTCTCCATTGCAACTTTAATTTCATTGGCATGTTCTGATGCTCAGGTGAGATTCATGAATTCAAGCAGCATCTCAAGTGGCAATGTAAAAGCTCAGACTCAGAAAATGAGGGGCAATTTGTGCTGAGTGACACCATAATAACATTCACATCCCATATGGCTCAGTTTCCAGTTCCTCCCTAGAGTTTCCCCACCAAGCAGTTATACATGTTTGGGGGTCGGACTTGATGATTTATTGAGGTCCCTTCCAACCCTAACATCTATGAATCTATGTTTGTACATGTTGTGCTGGTATTGTAGTGTTACGGTTGCTCCCTGGCATTTAGTCTCATGGTTCTTCCTCACTTGCCTGCCATGCCTTCATGGAAAAATAGCTATATTAAGAAAGAACACAGAGCTTGGGAAGGGGTTTTTCAAATATGCCTTGGGGGGTTGACTGGTGTTTCTTTACAGGGCTCCTACCTCCCCTCTTCTCAGATGTTGCTTCCCCTCAGTCTTTGGTAAGTACTTGTCTCTAGAGTTGCTCGGCTCACCATTCAGGTTGCGCTCCTTGTCATGGCTCCATTTCCTCTGGTTGGCCCCTGCCCCGGTGGCAATCTGTCTCTTCACCTTGCTTCCCTTTTATTTTCCAGCTTCTCCCACAGGAGCCAATCCACCCTGGCCCTGCTCACATGTGCAGCCCTACCAGAGCCTGGGCAACACTTCATTGGGAACACCTGGGTTCCTGGTGCTCAGCGTGGTCCCACTTTTCGTGCCATGATCCAGCCACGGGCAAGTTTTTTTTCTTTTGTTCTCACTGGCATATCCCCTTTTCACTCTCTGACAGACACCATATCGAGTGCCCCGTTACAATGTTCTTGCCACACATGGCAGAGGATCTCTCTCAATATCAGGTTTTCAGGCTATATATAGTTGAAACCTGGAGTTAGGTATTACATCTTTGTAGCTCAAATTAATAGCAGTAAATAGGAAATGCAGTAGAAAAAGAAATCTTCAAGCCTTTTTTCTGTTTTCATTCAGGCCTCCCTGAACAGCTCCTGATGGATATCAGACATCTTCAAATCCATTCTTGAAATGAACTTTCAACTGACTTTGCCAGGACTGTATGGGGAGGTATAACAGGGTTCACCTGCAGGGGTTGACATGACAGTGGCTGCACCAGCTGCTCATGTTCAGGGATCCCTGTAGTGGACAATTACATTACACCTCATTCTGTCTCACTGAAGGACCACAGTAAATAGCATTGCCCCTATTTTACAGATGGGGAAACCAAGGCATAGAGTTTGATAAAGCAGTTGTGTGCCTAAATTCCTTCAAGTCTTTATGAAGTGGGATTCCTTAAAGTCTTTATAAAGCCATAGGGCTTAAGATAGTGCATGGAAAAACTGTGGAAGAAGTCTTTACAAAGACAGAAATAGAACCTCGTTCAGCCAGACTCTGGACACTTGAGAGCACAACCAGCCTTATTTCAAGGAATAGAAGGCAGGGGAAGGGGATAGAGCCACTCTTTGGGAAGGGCACGAAGTTATGGAAACAGCTTTGATAATGACTGAGCTTTCAAGATGGAACAAACACAGAAGGTAATATCTCCTTGCAATGGTTGCAGACACAACCCACAAAAATCAGTTTACACTGATGGCACTAAGGTTCTCATTGTAGAAAATAGTCCTGTGCAATTTGCTGTTTGCTTCATTTGAGTTTCTTTTAAATATCTTCAGAATTTGTATCTTATTTGTAGCTGCAGCATTGGTGCAAAGTCACTAATGAATAATGAGGAGCTGAAGGCGGACCTGCAGGAGACCACTAATTGAATAGTGTGTCTATCTTCAGATTTAACACCATTAAAATAACACTATTTGTCCAGTCACTTGCTTTACTAGGGAATTATTCTCCCACAGCTCTATCCAATCCCACAGAGACTAATTTAGATAGCATTAATTGGTCATTTCCCAGATCAAATCCCTTAATCAAACGAATAAAGATAGCAGCTGCATTGTGTACCGATTGCTATTCAGGGCCAGAAAATATTACCCGTCACGTCTACCTTGAGAATGAAGGCAGTGGAGTAACTAAAGCAACCAGAAAAGAAGTTCTGATAACTCTATGAACTGGTAGCACAGACTGGTTTCCTAGATGGTTAGGCCAGAGTGGCACATGGTCTTTTCAAGTCATACTTACCAGATTTGCATTTCAGGAATCTAAGTACCATGGACATTTTTAAACCCAAGCATATAAAAACCATGACAAAATGTTAACCACCATGGAGATAATTCCCTTCTTGAGTTTTTACCAACTGTCATGCCAGATTATGGCCACACACAACTATGCACGGGTGAAAGGAGTAGAATAGATAAACTGATGTCTCCAGGCCTTCTCCTCCTACTAACTGTGGACAGAGGGAGAGGGTAGCATTGACTGGCCAACTGATATGCTCACCTTGTCAAGCCAGGGAGCAAGAAGTGGATGGAATGAATTTTGGTTTCTTCCCATAGTGTGGTCAGCTGGTAGGGTTTGAGGGGGGTTTGAGGGGCAGAGCAATTTGGTATCCATCAGAGCTGGTAATAACCATTATAAATCATCCATAACATTTGTTTTTACTTTTTTCTTTTTTCGCTCCTGGGGGAAAACCTTTGAACACAAGGAGTAGATAACTGCCCCAGCGGCAAAGGGTGAACAGGAAAGGTCTTAGGGTATGTTCCCTTCCCCAGTATTCACGCTGGGAGCAGAAGAAAAAACACATCACAGCATACAACACCATGTAGCTGTTAATGAATTCACCCTCAAGTCTCAGGTTTCTGATTCAATCAGTGAGATTCCCTTATTTTGCAAACTGGTGCAGAAAGAATAAAAGCCTGTTTTGTTTTTATTTTCAGCTTTTTGGGGAGTGGGGAGAGAATCAACAACACTCTGTAGAACAGTGGCCTGAAACATGCCTCTCCTGCCATTTTCCATTGGAAATCTGACAGCTTTAGTTACTGTGATGTGGGAATAATGATGTGAGAAAAGGAGTTGTCAGAAAAGATCTGTTCTCTTCTTTCAAGGAAACAACTTACTTTATTAGCGCTCTGTGGCTTCTGAAATATTTTTAAAAAGTTGAATTAGATCCAGAGCTCTATGTTCACTTTACCAGGGAAGTTTCTTCACAAGGAATTCACCAGTAAAAAAAAAACCCCAAAGCCCCCCAAAATGCATGTGAATGTTAAAGGTCAAGAGGGTCAAAACCCAGGTTTCTATGCACACAAAGCTTTGCCATATGAACCTGTACACATGAAGCATATTTTACTTTCTCTGCTGAAGGCTGATGCCAGGATTTCCCAAACTTCATGGATCAGCATGTACCCTGGTGGTCAAACTTTTACTTGAAAATTGAATTCAGATGTATACTGCAGGTGGAAACAATGCCTGGCCAGTGAAAAAGCATTTGTAATCATTATTTCTTTAAAAAAAAAAAAAACAACCAAAAAACACCCTCATGGTTTTAAATTAAATCTCACAATTTCTGAATAGTTGGGATGGATAATAGGGCTGTGTGAAGCTTCAGTCGCTGATTCAATTCAGAGGAAATCTGGCCTGATTCAGCAGCTGAATTGAATCAGGAAACCCATTAATCTCTCCAAATTGAATTGGAGGCTACCAATTCGATTCAGAGAGATTCGAATATTTGGCCATAAACACAGCTTTATGTTTTTTCTATGTACCTCAAGGTACCCTGGCTCAGCAGCTAGTGCCTTCTGGGTCTGGGGGGGGGCACCCAGAGTCCCCCCACAGCCAATTGTTGAGCTGGGGGGGCAGCACAAGGGGTCCCCCACATGCTCGGTGGCAGACTTGGAAGTGGACCAGAAGTATTTTGCCAAGCACGTGGGGGACCCCCCTGCACTCCCATGGGCTGCTCCATCCACCCCACCATCTCAGCATTCATGAGCTGTGCCTGGTACCTCAAGGTACGTAGAAAAAACAGGTAAAGCTGTATCTATGTTTAAATTGCTGATTCTCCAAATCAGCATCAAATCTCCAGATTCAGATTCGGCCAATTTGGATCACTGTCCTAATTTGATTTAGCTAATTGAATCACTGTCCCCCAAATTGGGCTGAATCCAAATGGAATACTGCCCACTTCGCACACCCCTAATGGATCATACTGGGCAGGTCTGCACATGCACATTTAGTGTACAGTAACCAAAATTACTGTGCAGTATGGGCACATGTCTACACATTCATGCCCATACTGTGCAATATATATGGAGACTTACACCGACTTGAGTGTAAATTTGATACCGTTAGTCTTGCCTTGGTCCTGGGGAAGCTCTTTGAGGAAATCATCCAGGAGCACATCTGCAAGGGGCCAGCAGGGGAATTTATGCTTCGGGGCAATCAACACGGGTTTATTAGAGGCAGGTCCTGACAGACCCACCTGGTGGCTTTCTACGACCAGGTCACAAAAGCCTTGGATGCAGGTGTTACGGTGGATGTAGTCTTCCTGGACTTTAGGAAGGCCTTTGACACTGTCTCTCACCCCATCCTCATTAAAAAAAATAGGTGTCTGTGGTGTTGATGCCTACACAGTCAGATGAGTCACAAATTGGCTGGTTCCCCAGGGCTCAGTCCTTGGGCCCGCACTGTTCAATTTCTTCATTGGTGATTTGGACAAGGGGGTGAAAAGCACCTTGTTCAAGTTCGCAGATGACACTAAGATGTGGGGAGAAATGAGCACACTAGAAAAGAGGGACAGGCTACAACTAGATCTGGACAGGTTACAGGGGTGGGTGGATGAGAATAGGATGGGTTTCAACACTGACAAGTGCAAGGTGCTGCACCTGGGGAGGAAGAACCAGCAGCAGACCTACAGGCTGGGGAAATCCCTTCTCATCAGTGCAGAGGCAGAAAAGGATCTTGGAGTCATCATTGATTCCAAGATGAACATGGGCCGCCAATGTGGGGACGCAGTCAGGAAGGCTAACTGCACTTTGTCATGCAACCATAGATGCATCATGAGCCGGTCCAAGGAAGTGATCCTCCCCCTCTATGCAACACTCGTCAGGCTGCAGTTGGAGTATTGTGTCCAGTTCTGGGTGCTGCACTTCAGGAGGGATGTGGACAGCATCAGTAGGGTCCAGAGGAGGGCCACTCACATGATTAGGGGGCAGTAGGGCAGGCCCTACGAGGAGAGGCTACAGGACCTGAATGTGTTCAGCCTCCACCAAAGAAGGCTGAGAGGGGATCTGGTGGCCGCCTATAAACTTGCCAAGGGGGACCAGCAGGCAATGGGAGAGTCCCTGTTCCCTCGAGCACTGCCAGGAGTAACAAGGAACAACAGCCACAAGTTGACGGAGAGTAGATTCAGGCTAGATATCAGGAGGCACTACTTCACTCTCAGGATGGCTAGGAGCTGGAACCAACTTCCAAGGGAAGTGGTGCTTGCCCCTACCCTGGGGGGCTTCAAAAAGAGGCTAGAGAGCCACCTAGCTGGGGTCATTTGACCCCAGCATCCTTTCCTGCCCATGGCAGGGGGTCAGAGTAGATTATCTGCTTTGGTCCCTTCCAATCCTAACTATGAAACTATGGAACTATAAATTTGACACCTGCCATCATGCAAGTATCAAATTTATGCCTGATTAGTTATTGTGCAATAATGCACATGTAGATGCCTTACTGCACAGTAACACTGTGTGTATGGACTGACTTGGGACTAACTTTAGTCCCAAGTCGATCCACACAGAGTGTTAACGCACTTCAACACCTGCACATGTAGATGCCAGCCTATCCCTGCTTACTGAGCAGTAATTTACCGTGCAATAACTTTAAGCCAGAGCAAATGCACATGTAGACATGGTACTGAGTCTGTGACCTAAGAGTCCCACACACTATTCTCTCCCATAGAAAATTCACCATAGGTCTTTCTAGATGCTCTTTTTTTCCTAGTCCTAAAATAAAGGGAGATATAGGCTGCAAGCACATGGGCCAGACCCTCAGGTATCATAAATCATGACATCTTCTCAACCTTCAATGCAATTGTATTGATTTACATCAGCTGACAACCTTGAAACATAATGGCTTGATACATAATCTGTTTTGCCGAGCTTGTCAACAACAAGAACTAATAAATGTCAGTCAGGTCATATCACATAAGTCACCAAAAAGCTTTAAGCTATTAATGCACTTCAATCGTTACTTAATAGGGAGCAAATTAGTCCTAATGGTTCTGCACACCATTACTAATCCTCTAGAGCCCACTGGTCACCCTTGCAAGAATTTTAACAAGTACCTGCTTGGACTGCTGAGCAAGATGCCCATACCACACCTTAGTTTTGATTCTAGACTTAGGTAGCTGCAGCCCAAAAAACCTAGTTGGTGAGTGCAAGAAAGGATAGTTGCCCTGACCCATTCCAGTCCTCTGCCTAATCACCCAGCAGCAAACACATCTTTAAGTGATATTACACTGCAATTCCATTAGCTGCAGTAAATTAGACACTCGTTATAGCTTTTTAATTGTGCAATAATTTTGATAAACGTGTATGTTTCCATCAGGCCGATGGCAGGGATCACAGAATAAACACAGAACTTAGAATACTGTTGCATGCACGGTGATTGAGCGATTGAGCAGGTTCTCCAGGAGAAGGTGCACATGTGTGAAATGGGGTGAATACTTATTTAAAATCTTCTCTGCTGGCGGTTTGAGTCTCCACAACCCACGGCTCATTTCTGATTGTCTAACTCTTCTTGTTCATGGACTGCGTTTCAGGCAAGAGCACTGCCAGACAGATGTAAGCTTAGGTTGTGGTTGAGAAAAGCAAGGAACGAGTACAGACTGTTTGTGCATGCAGGGCTCAGGCCAATCCTAGACCTTGAACTAGAAAGACAGAGTCCTAGGAGCGCAACAGCTAGGCTGTGATCAGTGCAGCTTGAGTACTGCTGAGAGAGCTTTTTGGAGAGGAGAACAACCCATTGTGTGCCATTTGATTGCTTTGTACATGCAGCTCCCGGCAGGATGCTGCTGTTTTATATGAAAATGGGTCTGCAGCATTACACATTCTGAATAAATGGAACAGTACATGGCATTTTAGGACAGGAAGCGAAAAACAATGCAACAAGCAACTGACATTTCCCTAGGCAGAACGTTGGAACCATCGTTGAAGTCTGGCCAGGACACAGATGTTTAACACTGTGTAACAGGTTGTCAGTGTTTGCCTGAAAATCTCACAAGTTTAACTTGAGTTGATCCTGCCAGTGGGGAATGACAAGTGAGTTTTACTGGCTCACGGTTGGAATGTGGCTCCTTACAAATATTAGTTGAGCTGGGAGAATATTGTTTTCTAACCACTAAAAATAATAAACCAGTGGGAAGAAATGGAGCTGTGGTAGGATGAAGAGAGCAATTAAATATTCTGTTCATGTTCTAGTTTATCATATTGTTTCACGTATCACATGCCCCCAAATAAAATGTGCCCCTTGTTTCTGGGAAGGCAGAATGAAGGGGGGAAAAGATTTTGCTAGAGTTATGGCCATATGTAGCCAAGAAGGAGCCTAAAGTTCAGTTCACCCTCCATTTTCGGCTTACTCAGAAGCTGGAATTTTAACCCTTTCACAGCTGAAGTATCATCAGCCCTTGGTTACTCAGCCAAAAGCTGAAAGTATAGCTGCTGCTAAAGAGTGAACTCCATGCAGAGCTGAGCTGGTGTGAGTGTTGGCAGGGGCCACTATGGCCACCAGGTGCTCCGGAGGTGTCCAGGGGGCAAGGCACTGTGCCCAGCCTGCTGTGCCCTGGCTCCTCTGGTCACTCACTGCCTTCTGGGATGCTGGAGGACTTCAACCTGGGTGGAAGAGCTATGGAGAGTGATCACAAGTTAATGGAACAGGAACAAAGTTAGGTGGATTAGAGATGATCCTGCCCTGAAGTAGCATAACATTAAGATGAGTTAGGAGTGCTTTAAGCCACTTAAAAGGCGTTAACGTGCAGCCAGTCCAGGGTTTAAGGGCTCCAAAAGTTGCCTAAAGTTTCAATGTATCAAGGTCCTCAGAAACCCTGTAGCTTTCACCACAAACAATACTCTTATCTTCCCCAGTCACTTATGCCCATAATCCTGGTGTCACCTTTTGTTTCCTCCTTTCCCTAGAGCCACACACCCTGGGAGTGGATAAATCTTGTAATTCAGAGATATAACATCTCTAATATTTAGCATTTTATACGATCTCTGGACCTGGCACTGTCCAGGCCAGCTGAATGCTTCAAATGCTGGGAAAGATCTCAGTGGGGTGAAGCCATGAGTTGGTCCATGCTTAGTGTAGAAAGGATCCTTCAACAAATTAAGATACAAATCACCTAACGATCAGGTGAAAACTGTTACTTTTCAAAGTCCTGCAATTTAGCCAAATTTGGGTGATTGTTCTCAAGATGGGGAAAGGCAGGTCCCTGACACAAAGCTCAAGAAAATTTAGGAGAAGGCGAAATCCTTCTATTATGCACCTGGCTGATTATACATTTCTGGAATTTGGAAGAAAAATTCTCTCCTGCTGCTGACTTGGATAGTGAGAACTCACTTGTGAAATCTGTGTGCCTTTCCATACTTAAACCATACACAGAGAGCACAAACACAGCTACTGCATATGAACAGTAAGATTTTACCACGGAAAATGAGGAGGAAGATTGCTGGCAGGCAAGGTTCTTTGGGTAGATGCGATATCTTTTAGGGCTGTGCAAACCTTCAGTCGCTCATTCAATTTGGTGGAGATTCAGTCCAATTCGGTGGCTGAATCTGCAAATCTGAATTGAACCAGGAGGCCCTTTAATCTCTCCAGATTGAATCAGAACCCTCTGAATTGATTTGGAAAGATTCAGTAATTCGGACATAGACATGGCTTTAAATGTTTTTCCTATATACCTCAAGGTAGCAGATGGCTCATGAATGCTGTGATGCTGGGGCAGATGGAGCATCCCACAGGAGCACGGGGTGGGGGGAAGGGGGCAGGTTATAATGTGTCATAAATCTAATGTCAATACTGAGTCCATGGTTTTGAGTCTATGAGTCCATGAGGAAGATTGTTAGTATGGGCTCAGCAACTATATTAAGACCAAACAAGGCCAAGTCATTCTCCTCTGACAAGCTGATTTTTCTTACTGTGGAAATACATGTTAAATACCAATAAAAGTTGCTGCTCCTCTCCCCCCCCCAAAAATAAATGTCACTGAAATACAAAACCATAATACGCAGGTATTTCAAAAGCCCAGAAATGATTTGGGAGCCTCTGAGTTTGCTTAGACACTCTTTAAAAATCCTACCTACTGGGTGCATCTACACGTGTGCTTACGTGTAACTGCACACTAGACTAATTTGCTGTGGCTTAAAGTGTCACAGTCTACACGTGAGATGCTATTAGACAGCAGCAAATTAATTTTTGTAGTCAGGGACAATACTATCTTACAGTGGTGAAAATAACTACATCTAAACGCACATGTAAGAGCTGACCCGGGCATAAATTACACCAGATCAGCCCAGGAAGCTGCATTGGCCCTTGCATACTCTGTAGCCGAGTACCATGCCCTGGTGTGGACTAGAAGCAGCCACACTCGACTTGTTAACATCCAATTGAACTCCGCAGTGTGGTGCATTGCTGGAACCCTCAAGTCAGAACCAATACCTTGGCTGCCCATGCTGTCGTGCATCGCTCCTCCACCCATTCATTGCGAGGCAGCAACTCAACAAGAAGTCCAGCAAATTAAGGAAAACAAAGATTTCCTCATCCACCAGGACCTCAGCAATACCCCTCACTCTTGCCTAAAGTTGCACAAGACCTTCTGAATCCACATGCTTAAACTGCAGGGTTGAGGTCATATTGTTGATGAAGCTTGAAAAACCAAATGGAGTTCACAGGAAGCCCCAAAGAAGCGTCTTCTGGTAGATCCAACACAGAAGGTCCCTGGCTTTGATCTCCCACAGTGCTCATGGACAACCCTAAACCAGGCTGCAAAAACCATGGGAGATGCAGGTACTTGATGCAGAAATGGAAAAGTAAAACTCTCTCATGTGCGAGAACGGTCACCCAGAACAGAACATGGAACATATAGTGACTCAATCCAAAAATATGAAGGAGGTATCACAGCAATATACTCTGCTGCTCCTGATGCAATAGTCTGGGTCAGCCATCTTAAATATAGATCTACAGTTGCTGTTCTGTATTTATATCAGCGATTTGAAAGCAGTAGCAGTCGCCAAGGCAGCAGGGGGTCAAACCCCTGACACCTAGCCACATGGCTCTGCTCCTTGGACACTGTCATGCCCCAGCCAGCCCCTCCACTGCCCGACACCATAACCCAGAACCTGGGGCTGAGCCCCCAAGCCTGCTGTCAGCCTGGGGATACTCTGCCCCAGCTCTAATTGCTGAGGTCCTGACACCCATGTAGATGCTGTGCCTGGGAACAATTAACTCTGGTGCAAACTGGAGTTAATTTATTTGCACATGGATATGCACCCAATGTGGCTTACATTGCATGTCATCGTTTTTATACCTCCTGCACATATTTTGTGGTGGCCTCCTTTCACCTCTGGGAGAAAAAACAGAGCAGCCTGATTCAACAGTGCCAGAAGAAGCACATTGAGGCTGTTGGTGACATTGACCTGGGCTGCCATTTCAGGAGCCAGGGACCTATTTTATAGATAAAACAGCCCATCTTACTAGAGCATTAGAGTTGAATCAGAGTGGGAAAGAAAAAAACTCCAAGGAGCATGTCTCTTACATCATCAGCAGACTCCAGTAATCCATAGGATGAGAGATGAGATGCTATTATCTTTGTTCAGTAGCAAACCCGGACCTCCTTATTTTCCTCCCAAGTGAAAGATTTGGAGAGAATTCCAGGGTGAGTTTTCCTACAAAGTTGTCCATCCTCATGTCTCCTACTTTGGGTTTTCCCAGGAAAGGTACAATCTAGAGTAGATGACTCAGGGATGTTTTCAAATCTTCTTCACTGGGAGTTTCAAGAGAAAGCTAGAAAACCATTAGACAGAGAAGAGCTGAGAGTAACGTTCTTGCAGGGATTTGGCTGGGATGATGTAGTTGGGGCTGGCCCTGCTTTGAGCTGGAGGTTGGACTAGATGTGACCTCCTGAGGTTTCTTCCAGCCCTAATTTTCCATGATACTATGGCCCATTGAGATCCTTTCCAGCTTCCTAATTCCATGATTCTGACTTACGCAACTTGCAACTCCAAGGATCATCTCCAGGGCAAAAGTTTCGTTGACTTTAGTGATGCCATCAGCTCTCCTGCAAAAAAGATGCCAGCTAAGCCATGCTTTAAGAATGCACCAAAACTCTGACTAATCTCACTCCTTACTTAGCAAAAGTGTGGTTTCTCAGCCCCAGTTAATTTCAGCGATGATGAAAATAGACAATTTTCAGCATCTCAGCAAAACAACGGCAGGGATGAAAGGACTAATGAGAGCTGCTTCGTCACTCAACCCAGAGAAGGGAAATCGGCATCATTTTCCCATATTCAAAGTTGGACAACATGTATCCAATTTTCATCCTTTCATCAGCAGCAAATAATTCAGATGTTTCCCATGCCTTAATTGTGCTTTTGTTTCAGCAATGAGGGGAAGTCATTATCATTTTGATCTGTTGGCTAAATTCTCACCACATCTGTGGCGGCTCAGCATGGGGGGGGGGGGGGAGGCTCTGTGTTTTCTACCCATTTGCAGCCAAGTGAATAGGAGGAACTTCCCTGCCTGAGGGCCATTTGTTTCCTGGTCCATGAAAAGGGCCAGGTGGCTTTGACTTTCAGGGCACACACCAGCCTCGTAGCAGGGGCTAAATGTGATGCTCTCTCAGGCATGCTGCAGTGTGGAAGAAGGACCAATGCACACTGGCCTACCGATTCCTCTTTGTGCCTCAGTGAAATGATAGCAAAGCACCAGGGCTCCAGGGACCTCATGACTACATTACTCCTGGGTGAAGGACACCATTGTAGAGTACTTTGGTAGGTGCAGAAGTCCAAAGATTTTTATTTGGTTGAGCCAACAGTGGCCGATCCCTGGTGACAGATTGTCAGGCTGTCCTCACTGGGGTTCTTTCACAGAGTGAAAAAGTAATCAGGGCTCATAGTCGAGATGGTATCTTTTATTAGACCACCAAGATTTTTGCAAAAAAAATTCTTTAAATTTACAGAGTGAGACATGAAGGGGTCTCACCCCTTCCTCACCAGTACCCAACTGACCTGGGATCTCCCCTGACCCCAAACCTATCAAGCATATCAGGGACTGGGAGAACATCTGATCACTAAGGCTCCCCTGGGGAAGACTAGGACTAATGGTTATAAATTGCTAGAAGATCACTTTAGATTAGACATAAAGAAAAACTTTTTTACAACAACTTGAGTGTCCAGGCTCTGGAATAGATTCATAGAAGTAGGGTCAGAAGGGACCTTGTAGAGCATCAGGTCCGCCCCCCTGCCATGGGCAGGAGAGAAAGCCAGGCTCAAATGACCCCAGGCAGGTAGATGTCAAGCCTCCTCTTAAAGACCCCCAGGGTAGGAGCCAGCACCACTTCCCTTGGAAGTTGGTTTCAGATCCTAGCCGCCCTGACAGTGAGGTAGTGCCTTCAGATGTGTAGTCTAAACCTACTCTCCAACAACTTGTGTCCGTTATTCCTTGTTACCCCGGGGGGTGCTAGGGGAAACAAGGTCTCTCCCAAACCCTGCTGGTCCCCCCTAGTGAGTTTATAGACAGCCACCAGGTCCTCCCTCAACCTTCTCTTGCAAAGGCTGAACAGGTTCAGGTCCCGTAGTCTCTCTTCATAGGGTCTGCCCTGCTGTCCCCTGGATCATGCGGGTGGCCCTCCTCTGGACCCTCTCAATGCTGTCCATGTCCCTCCTGAAGTGCAGCGCCCAGAACTGGGGACAGTACTCCAACTGTGGCCTGACCAGTGTTGCACAGAGTGGGAGGATCACCTCCTTGGCCCTGCTTGAGATGCATCTGTGGATGCAAAGACAAGGTGCAGTTAGCCTTATTGACCGTGACCTCGCATTGTCGGCCCATGTTCACCTTGGAGTCAGTAATGACTGCAAGATCTCTTTTTGCCACCATACTCTTGAGAAGGGAGTTTCCCAGCTTATAAGTGTGCTGCTTGTTCCTACTACCTAAGTGCAGCACCTTGCACTTGTCAGTATTGAAACCCACCCTATTGTCATTAGCGCACCCCTGTAACCTGTCCAGGTCCTGCTGTCCAGGTCCCCAGAAGTGTTACCATCACCTACTCTGGATATCTTCAAAAAACGCCTAGATGCTCACCTTGTTGGGGTCATCTGAGCCCAGCAGTCTTTCCTGCCCAAGCTCAGGGAGGCTGGACCTGATGATCTTGAGAGGTTTCTTCCAGCCCCTAACATGTATGAATCTATGAAAAAACCCCAAAAAACCTACCAGCCAGACCTGATGCTTGTAGTGGGTTCAGGGCTAACTCACCATACAGAAACTTGCTAACCCTTTCCAACCCAAAATGGATTTCATATACACCAAACTCTCTTGAAGCCAGAAGGAGATCATCATGAGAGGGGAAGATCTTCATGTATCCAAATAGGACTTACTCTTGGTTGCAAATAACCCTGCTCAAGGTTATCTTAAATTAGAAAAGCCCACAGTGGTCCATGGGCTTATGATGTCTTGCTTCTTTTCTAGAAGCTGGATTTCAAATCTCATGCTGGATTGCATCAGAAGTGTATCCCTAGATGTACATGTATACTGGGTTGATTGGGCTGGGTGGGATGCTGGTCACATCAGTCCCTTTATGTGCTGTTAGCTATGATCACTGGTGCACCCTACTTCTCATGGGCAACTGGGCTCAAGCAGACCTCTTTCAATGCTGATCTTTCGAGACACTAGATTTAGGGTTATACAAGGGCACCCATGCCTTCATTGTTACCCTGAGTGCTCTGCCCAGAACAGAACATGCACTCACAGCTGCTAAAAATTTTAACAAAATTGAGTTAATTCTCATCATTCGCAAAATAAAAAAAAATAGCCCTAAAGTACACAGTTCTGTTCCATTTTCCCTTTCAGTAGCTGGCACTTTTGAAATAATAATCTCATGCATTAGGAGTTCAAAGCAGCAAATGCTTGCCAGAACTCTTGCGCTCTCTCCCTGCATGCCTTTCATTTGTTCCCTAGCCCTGGGATTTAAAGGAGAGTTATCTGTGAGAAAGCGCACTGCCAGCCTGTAGGATGTAGCTTTGCAGGTTGGATTTCACATATTGATCTTGTCCTGTGATAGTCTCTACAGGATATTGCAAATATTTCTTCTTGGGTTTTTAATATACGTCTTCTATGCATTTTTCTCCCCACCCTTTTAGAGGCCTTGCCTACATGTTCTCTCATTTCAGAGGCTTGCAATTCTCTTTCAGCCAGGAGGGGAAAGTCATTTGAATTCATTCAATTTTAAAAATGATCAAGTTAGTTTCACACTCTCTTAAGTTCATGAGCCTGGTTTCTAGTGGGAATCTACTTTTATCAGGCAGTGCTTGCACCACTAATTGCCTGTGGCTTCAGTACTTAAGAATGAACTACTACAAGGAAGCAATAGGAGTTGCTTCACTTGTACTGCTAGTAGGTTGTTATCTAGTACTGTACTGGTCCAGAAGGGAACATGCTGAATATTTTGCTTGTCTGGGTTGTAAAAAGAATCAGCCAAGTAAATGTGTGTGTACTAACACTGGCACCTACACATTAGAATTAGGATTTATTAAGCAATGTGAATAACAAGCAACAGCAACCAGCATCCAGAACCCATCCAACTTGCATTAACTTAGATGCTAAAAATGAGTGTTACTATTTGTCTTAGAAGACAGCAAGCCTGTGTTTCTCTCCACATTATTTAACAGATTCAATAGGAAGATTTGCAAAAGGGTGGCTAACTTTTCTTTTTCATCACCTTTCATTTTCATGTAGAGCTGGGTCCCTTCGAGACCAGAAATAGACAACTAGTAATACCACAACTCAGGGACTTCTGACTAGTCTTTTGTTATTTTGATTGCTCAGAGAGACAGACAGGACTTGCCCTTCCCACCACGGACCCACCTGTGGTCATTGCTGTAGCACCACTACAATCACAAAAGCACAAGGGATGGTACTATTTTGGTCCTCGTTAATATAGCATCTGAGCATCTCATGGTCCTTAATGTAATTATCCAAAGAGAACC
The DNA here is from genome assembly GCF_000455745.1 of Alligator sinensis. Classification (NCBI taxonomy): domain Eukaryota; kingdom Metazoa; phylum Chordata; order Crocodylia; family Alligatoridae; genus Alligator; species Alligator sinensis. The sequence goes on along the minus strand of NW_005841857.1, from coordinate 173,620 downwards.
CCAGGGAGGCAGGCTGATGCTACTACATATTGGGAACTGAGGTGCAGAAAGATGAAGGGATTACCTGTAGTGACAGAGGAAGTCTGTGGTAGAGAAGGGAAGTGGATATAAGTCTCCCGAGTTCATCCTCCCTTTTATTCTTGTACACCTCTGCATAAAGCAGCCAGGATGGACTCATAATACGTTATTTGTGACATTTATTTGTGACATCATCATCATTTGTTTGTTTGCTCCAGGAAGTACACCGACTTCACAACCCCAGATGGTGCATCAAGCAGGCAGCAAGAAGTGGCGCTCCATCTAGCACCTCTTAAGGTACTTATACAAGTGACATTTTTCATGCAATTGGGCCCCTGAAAGCACTGTACGGCTGTGACTTAACACATGTGCACAGCTGCAGGTCGCTTTTAGAATGGCTGATCATGTGAAAAATTAAGCCTGGTAAAATGAAGTATTAGATTAAGGCACTCTGAAGCAGAGTGCCTTAGGGGGAACTTCTGTTTCTGTCAGGGTTAATTTTTCATACAGGGACAGGGCTGGATTGGTGCTTGTGTCAGTAGCACCAGCCCAGCCCCATCCCCTGGACTGTCAGAGAGGGAGGGAGAGGGAAGGGAAGGGAAGAGAGCAGCTGGCAGCTGAACTGACTGCTCCTTTCCCTTCCCCCTTCCTCCCCTGCTGACAGCTCTGAAGCTGGAGGGTTGGGGGGAGGCAGGTTCCATCCTCCTTCCTCCCCACCTGAACAGGTGAACATTTGTTGGGGTGGAGGGGGGCGGGGGCTCTAACTCATGGCACTTTATGTAAAGCACCACAAGTTAAGACAGGGCCCTGAACATCTGTAGGCACTAGGACTGTGGCTAGCTCTGGAGCACACCTGCTCATACATGGCCTGAATGGCAATTCATAGATGTCAGGGGCTGGAAGGGACCTTGAAGATCATTGGGTCCAGCCCCCCGCTGTAGGCAAGAAGACAACTGGTGTCAGGTGACCCCAGCAAGGTGACTGTCCAGTCTCCTCTTGAAAACTGCCAGGGTAGGTGACTGCACCACCTCTGGAGGGAGTTTATTCCAAAAGTCTGGACTCCCTGACTGAAGGAATTTTTCCTTGTATTAATCTTGAAGCAGCCTTCCAGGAGTTTATATCCACTGGTCCTGGTCTTCTCGAGGGGTGCCCTAGTGAATAGTTGTTCACTGAACTCCTGATGCACTCCTCTGATATAGCAGTAAGCTGCTATCAAGTGCCCTCTCAGCCTTCTCTTCTTTAGGCTAAAGAGGCCCAGGTCCCTCAGCCTTTCCTCGTATGGCTTGCCTTGCAAGTCCCTGATCATATGGGTGTCTCTTTTTTGGACCCGCTCAAGTTTCTCCATGTCCTTATTGAAGTGCGGTGCCCAGAACTGGTAGCAGTACTCCAACTGCAGTCTCAGCGGGTTGCTGAGTACAGTGGGAGCATCACTTCCTTAGTTTTACATGAGATGCATTGGTTGATGCATGCCAGCATGTTATTTGCCCTGCAATTTGGCCATCACATTGCTCGCTTACTTATTATTTAGTCCAAGACCTGCTATACTCCTAAGTAGATAAAACTGTGTACCTATGAAGAACAGCAGGTAGCAAAATAAAAACAAGTTTTCATGAATTAAAAATACATCAACCCAAGAAAGGTTTTTGTTTTTGTTTTTTTTTTTAGCCAAGACTTTTTAGCAAATTCAATTCAAATTTGCAAATAATTTCAGATTCCTCAAAACTGCATTTTTTTAGCAAATACTCTGTTTGCTAAAATAAAAGTTGTCAAGTTTAATCTTATCAGGGTGACTTGCAGTGTGCATGCTTTAGACCACTTTGAAATAAATCAAAGTTATAGCCCTCAACACTACAGTGGTGCGACTATGGCTGCATACAGATGTAATATTTCTACTGGGAGAATCTCAGCTCTCCCAGTAAAAACCATTGGTGTGCAGGAATTCAAATATTTTCTCCTGGAAGAAAAATGGTGGTTCTGGGAGAAAAATAATTCTTCTGGGAGAACAAAAGCCTGTATGTTTCCTTGTTCCTTGACTCCTCCCGGTCCCAGGAGGAATGAACAGTGTGGAGATGCTCTCCACACTTTCCCAAGACCGGGGTCACTCCTGACTGGGGATGGCACGGGGAGAAGCTGCTGCTTGCCTCCTCCCATAGACTAGGAGAGGAGTGGGGGAGCAGCTACCCATTACTTCTTGCCTGTTTCTGACACTGGAGCTCCCAGTATGAGGAGTGGGTGGGTGCTTTGCAATGCTGCGCACTCCATTTGGCTTACAGTGCCTAGGAGCTGAGCAGAGGAAAAGCTGCTGTTTGTTCCTTGCTCGTTCTTCACATCAGGGTCCCTTTTGCTGCTGCTCCAGTTCCTGCAGGAATGGGAAGACTAGAACAGCCCCTGCTTCCCATGCTCTCTCCACATTGGGATCATCCTGGTCTGAGGAAAGCAAGTGGAGTAGGAGGTAGGGGGCACCTACAGGCTGAGTGCCTGTACTGCTGCCTTTTCTGGAAACATTTCTGGTGATGGAAAAGTTCTGCCTGTTCATAGTTGCCCACGTGTGTGATAGGATTTAGTGGGAAAACAATCTAAATAAATTTAGCATAATGCTGTATCCAGAAGGAGTGTGGTTTCTTAGAAGAAGGAATATGGTCTTTTTGATTAAGATAACTGACTTTTTTTAAATTTAGAGAATTTATGATGATTGATCAACATGTGAATGGGCTTGTTAGTAGGAATGATGAACCCCATAATGAAGGACACCAGACTGATCTGAGATTCCTGTGGGATGCTGGGAAGTCAGAACTCTCCTGTGTTCCTTTGGTAGGAACAATCTGTCAAAAGGGCTGTGCTCTCCATAGATGCAGAAGAAGCCAGAAGAGGAGAAGGCTTTTGCAATTATAGTGTTATCAAATCCCCACTCAGTTTTGTTTTCTCCAGACTGAATAGCTCTAGTTCTGAAGCCCAGCCAGGCACTCCCTAGTCTGTATTTGTGCATATAAATTATTCTGTCCCAAGTGCCAGACTTTGCATTTGTCCTTGCTTAATCTCATCTGATTGATTGCAGACATTTTTCTGGTCTATCCAGGTCACTCTGGATCCTATCCATGCCCTCCAGAGTGTCTGCAAATCTACCCAACTTGGTGTCAACTGCAAATTTAATAAGCATGTCCTCAGTCCCATAAGCCATTTTAACATCTGTTTTCAGTGGCAAAATTTCCAGCGTGCCAGCCTGATGGGTGATGCTAGGGGCTGACAGCCAAACTGCTAGGTCAATAGCTTCACAAGGCACTGCTGTCAAGCTGTGCAACTGCACTAAGCGGCTGGCTGCCACTCTGACATGACATCATTCTGGTCCGTTTCTTTTTCTCATGTGCTCATCAGGATGTGACATAATGGGAACGTGCCAGGAGGTGGTACTGCCCACATGCAGTCAAGCAATAAAAGTCACGGACACTAGCCAGTTTCTTGCTGAAATGTCCATACTGCTTAGTTTAAATATAGTAAAGAGAACAGGCTTGGATGATCATTGAAAAGTAGGGCTGGAAGGGACCTCATGAGGACATTTAGTCTAGCCCCCGCTACTCAAGGCTGGATTGTCCCTGCCTAAACCTTCCCAGCCAAGAGTCTGCCCAACCTGCTCTGAAAATGTCCAGGGATGGAAACTCCATGGCCTCTCTAGGTAGCCTGTTCCAATGCTTGGCCACCCTCACAGTGAAAGCAATGCAATGAGCAGTCTGAACCATAAGTCTTGTCATTCACACAAGGACAAGCAAAGCATGACCCAAGGCAAAGCAGAAACCTTGAAATCAACCAATGTCAGTACGTAGCCTATTGAGAACGTACCATCCGTTGCATGGTAGATCATGTCCAGCTGGTGTAGACTGGAGAGGGATCACCCTCAATTCAGAGCTATAATGGCAGCTTGACAGAAGTTTGGGGCTTGTACTGGGTGTCTGCAAAATGGGACAGATCCAAACCTTCGTTCAGATCATTCTGGAGGTTAAACATGAAGGAAAGGCATGTGCTTATAAAAACTGGTGAGGAGTTCCAGCTACCCTTTGATAGACCTGGGGTATTAAAAACAGCCCTTAATTTTGAATCCAAGAGACAGAGGAACAGAAAAACTCTTCGTGTAGTTGTCAAATTTGTGACTTATTCCTACCAACTAGTGACTCAATGCAACTCAAGCCTGAAAACTTTTGTGGCTTCTGCAAAACCAGTTTGTTGGCCTGGGCCTTTGGAGTGAATTAGGCTCCCTCTGAGTTGTCATTCATGGGTAAATTCAGAGGCAAAGAGCAATTTTGGCATTGGACAGAGGTGCTGTTGGGCACCCAAAAAGCAGGGTTACCAAGTGCTGTGGGTGACTCCTCTAAATCAACACCTGAGGCTGGTGTCCTGCTAACCTCACCTCAGTTAAATGTCACAAGGAAAAGTACAAAACAGGGAGTTTGAATTTTACCCCTAGTCAGTTATTGGTAACAGTTGGATCTCAGGAGAAACTTCAATGCCATTATTTATGTAAAAGGGACTTGGGACCTGAATTGGATGCTTTCATTACATCCTTAGTTTGATGGATAGCATGTAAACAATCAAATAAACTCACAAGGCTTTTTGGCAGGAACACATAAGGAAAGGAAAACCTACTTAATGAAATTACAATAGGAATGACAGGAACATAACAAGCATCAATTAGCCCCAAAGCCTCATCACTTCTGTGAGGTTCATGAGCAGCAGCAGCCCTCACAAATGCCTTCTCTGTCCCAATGTAATTGAATAGAGAAGGAGAGAGTTTATGAGAGGAAGTAAAACAAGACAATTACAAGAAAATTGTCAATTAGCAAGCTATTATTAAATATTTATCAAAATTATACAGGCTGAGGAGGGTCAGCATGGCTTGGGGAGCACTGATTTTTCATTGAATTGTTCCGAATGAGGCTTATGAGGGATTTACATAGTGCCTAGCTGTATGTCAAGGTGAATTTCTCCTGTAGTAGCACCATCAGAAGACTGCCACTCTGGACTGACCTTGGAAAACAGTCCCAGGTTGGCCAGATGGGGGACTACTTTGGAATCTCAGGTGGCATAGATACTAACAAAGAAGCCACGGTTGAACACTTGGCGAATGTTAGACTATGGTAGCCAAGTGAGTGATGAGACTTTATTTGACCCATGGTGGCTGCAGAGCCAGCAGATAGGAATCGAAGGCATTTTGGGGGAATACATACACGATAAGGCCCATAGAGCCCTCTGTCTTCTCATGGTAGCCCTGCTCCTTCTATGAACAACTGATCTCACCCAACTTATGATGTTAAGAGAAGGTACTCCCCAGCACCCAACAGGAGGCCTTTAGCATCCTTTAGCATTGATCTTGAATACAGTCGACTCCAAAAAGGAGGACACAGGAGTCAGATTTTGCACCTCCTTGTGCCTTGGATAGACATTTTCTAATGTACAGGAGTGGGCAAGGTGTAAGGCTAGGAAAAAAAAAAAAGGACTAGTTTGTTGTAACAGTATAATGGGAGTCATTCATGATCCTAAAGGTGAACATCCTTATTGATATGTTCAGCAGTCTACGCAAGGCATGGAGGCTGAACATGCAGGCACACAATATAGTTCCATCGTTGTAGTAAGTCTGGACAGTGGTGTAAGTGTGAAGAGGATCTGTCATGTATAGTAGCACACCCCAATTCATCCTGACCTGGGATAGAAATACTCCTTGGGACGTCAGGTCTAACTATATACTGATATAAATCACATCGGTGTTCAGGTGGTGTTAGAGTGATGTTGTAGCCGTGACAGTCTAGAAATTATGTAAGAGGCAAGGATTCATTTGGGTGGTATCTTTTACTGGACCAACTATACAGCTGGGATAAAGTTAGATCCATTTTCAAAACACAAAGCATTCTTTTTTTGGTCATGTGTCCAGGTCACATGCCTGTGATCCTACTGAGGCAGACCAGGTTCTTTGGGTCTAATAAAAGATAGTCACATCTATCAACTAAAAAGTTGGAAAACTGTTCTTTGCAAACTTGTTTCCAACCAAAAAAGTTTCCAACTAAAAAAGTTGGGAAAATTGTTCCTTGTAAGCCTAAAAACTTGCAAAGAACAATTTTTTGAACTTTTTCGTTGGTTTAATAAAACGTATCACATCTAATCAAAGAACCTGGTCTGCTTATGTCCTTAGACCAACATGGCTACAACCAACCCCTCTGTGGTTCTATTAAATGTCATGCCAATGTAGCTATTACTCGATTCAAACAGACTATTATGGGCTGTCCTGCACCCTGTGGTTAGTACTATAATATAGTGTCACCACCTAGAGGTGGATCACTAGGTCTGGAGAGCTGCTTGTCTGTCCACGTCACATTCCAGCATAACTTATATCAGTGTACAAACCAATGCAAGTTACACCCGTATCAAGAGGTTGTGTATCTGCACCCAGAATTAACATCACTGTAGCTGTCCTAGAACTGATACCTCCAGATTAGTCAAAAGGAGAATTGAAGGGTGGCAGGACGAGACCATACACAAAAGGCAACTGCTAGTGCTGTACCTGCTATGTGAGTAATGAGCAGCTCTCACCCTGCAAGGCTGTCAATCCCAGACCTTTTAAGCAGCAGCACATTGTTTTTTAAATTAAAAAAAAAGCAAATTGTCTACAGACTAAATCATAAAATGCAACAAGAAGCAAATCAATGTGTGGGGAAGAACTGATTAAGACAGGGAGAAGCGACTCTCCGTGCGTACCAAGGAGGAGAATGATGCACACACAAAGTATAATTTGAAGTGTTTAAGGAATTAAAGTGTAAAGAAATTATATTTTATAGTGCACCAAACTGCCAAATATGCCATAACCCTGTGAAAACCACTTAAGTTTTAATGACTGAAAGGAGTAAAACTGATGAAAAGGATGAATTCTCTGTGCGCTTTCCGACACGAAAATACATTTCCTGTGCAAAGGGAACACACAAGATTAAGAAAAGGGGCTGTGGGACCAAATGCCTTTGTATACTTTCCTCATTCATGCTTGGAGGAGGGAGCCTTAGGCGGAGGGCTGTCAGACTGCTGATTTCTATGGGCATTGATCAGCTGGCAGTAATAAATGAGCAGAGACAATTCGGTTCCCATCAGCAGAGGAAGTGAGAGAAGGAAGTACTGCATTTCTAATGGCAATTGAAGTAGTGTTTGAAATGTATCCTTAGAGCTATGACATGAGTAAGGGTATTGCTACAGGTAGAGGGAGCAAAGGGAACAGAAGGGGCAGAGGGGGCAGGGGAAATGTTGCAAAAGGTAAGTCATTGTAGGATGTGGAATAGACAACATAGGAACGATCGAAGCCCCACACTGCTCAGGGCATTTGAAACCGGACTGAGTACAGTGTCCCATGAGCAACAACACTGACCTGGTCCCAGGAGCAGTGTGTAAAGTTCATTTGGTCCTGGATCTTCAGTTTGTTTTGTTCATCTTTTAAACTGCATCAGGCCAAGTTAAAACAACATTGGTCCAAATCTCAGCAGTTACCTGACCATGGTCTATGCTGCACTCCCACCATTACCACCAGAATGGTAATGATGAACCGCCACTTCTTGGCTATCAACGGAGTCATGCAACACTTTAGTTGACCTGTGGGAGTGATCATCCTTGACTGTGAGGGATTTCTGCTGAAGACCACCACCACCACCAGCAGTGTGATAGTGGAAGATAGTTGTCATTTAGTAAAGACAAGGCAAGAAGAAAAATAATGAGACCTGTTGAATCAGTGCCAGAACCGCTTGGTGTACATGGGTGTAACACCCAAGCACTGACTTAATTTAGGGTGTCAATACACAACACACTTACTCTGGAGGATGGTTTCAGGTTGGATGCAAGGAAGAACTTCTTTACAGTAAGGGTGACCAGAATTGGGAATAGACTTCCCAAGAAGGTGGTGCAGTCCCCAACCTTGGAAATCTTCAAGAGGAGACCAGACAGACACCCTGCTGGGATCCTTTCATCTCAGCAGTATTCCTGTCCAGAGCAAGGGGTTGGACTTAAATGATCTTTCAAGGTCCCTTCTAGCCCTTCATTTCTGTGATTCTATGTTTATGGAGTAATTTATCCCAGAGATCAAGCCATCTGGTTGCAGTAGGTGCTGTTAAAGCCACTGGCCACTTGGGAACCAGCAACAGGGTGACCCAAGATGGGTGGACAAATGACTGGTACGCTGGTGTAGTTTACTTTGATATCTAGTTATTCCTCCCTTTTTGAGGGGTAACTTAATCTGGGAGTGAAGCAATCTGGTAAGTTTAAGGCTGGGTGTCATCTACCCCCTCCATTTTCACTACAGAGAGAGAAGTCAATTGGCTCCTATAAGAAATATGTTGCACGCCAGTGTCACAACCCAAGGGTGTGATTTTGTGTGCGCGCGCTTCAGCACTGCTAAATTATTTCCCGCCACGAGGAGCTTTCTTTGCAGGGTGCATTTCTCAGTTGCAAAGAGAAAACCCCGGTGCAAAGGAGTTCCCGCCACCCGCATGCAAATTTGTTCCCCACTATTGGCCAGTTCTAAATTATTCCCACGTGGGGCGGCTAGCGTGTGGCTTGCTAGCCGTATAAGAGGCTTGAGCGGTTTCCGCCCAAGTAGGAGGACTCCACAACCATCTCGTGGAGGAGGAGGACTTCATGTCTCGTGAAAAACTCTAAGTGCTGTGGAGCCTAATGGACCCAGCGTGTGCCTTAAGAAGGCTATAGGGGTCTGATCAACCTCTGGCCTCTCCCCGTCGCCGAGCGCGATCCCTCAACAAACCCCTTCCCTGCGTGCTTGTTCCACGGAGCCTAGCAAGCTTCGTGTGTGTATCCAGAGCTCTGTCCGAGTTATTTCAAGAGGCTCGAGTTTTCTGTGGGTCTTGTTCGAGTTCGTGTTGTGGAGCCTAGCAAACTCCACGTGTCTGTCTGTAACTGCAACGCAAGCAAGTTTTCCTGCCTGCACCGCGACCATCTACGGTGTAAGTAAAATAATCTTTAATCAACCGCTACACGTCCGTGCCTAATTCTAGTCCGCCGGCCTGCATTCCCCGACCCGTGTGCCAGGGCTGCTGGCCACAGCCCGCCACGCACCCCCGAGGGCCTCAGACCGCTCCCGGCCCGCACAGCCAGCACCCTTAGGGCATAAGTATAGAAACGTTTTCCATGGGGTAAAGCGGGTGTTATCATATAGAAGTTGTTCTGTGGTAGCCACCTGTGTGCACATCCTTGTGATAAGTGGAAGGTGAAATTGGTAACTTCTTACTCTTTTCCGGAGGACTAAATGACTGCAGTTTAGCTTCCTGTTAAGAGCACACATGTGGGTGCGAGGGTAAAGAGCTCACACGTGGGCTGTTACCTTATAGCTGACACAGGGTAAAGCACTGTCCCTTGTCATCCTGTGCTAAATCATTGGTGTGCCCACGTTCTCAGTATGATTTAGCTGGCAAAGTCTGACAAGATCCCAGCCAGAGGGACTGTGGTTACAGGCACAGGAAGAGCACAGTAAATAGAAAGCAATCGGATGCTCCACAGTGACAACATAGTCCCTGCTCCTTTTGAAGTTACTTTAAACACCACTCGTGTTGCCCTTTGAATACGTGATGCACAGCCAGCAAATCACCACCTGTATGGCTCCAGGGTTTTCCAGTTCGCTGTATCATATATCCCACCGTTTCACAGAGATCGACAGTGCTGCCAAAGGACAAAATTGAAGGCATAAAAGTAGCCTTCAAGGAATTAATTCATCAATGTTTCTTTCATCGGACTTTCCTTCCCTTATCTTTCTAGCTGAAAGTACTACCCTTACACTCATTCATCTGCTGGTTTAATGACTGCGAGACTATATATACACACACAACATACACATACATGTGCAGAAACACACACATACATGCATGGATGCGCAAATACATACACACAGGGAGAGAGGGAGGTGGGTGGGATAGTAGTCAGGAGTGAAGTTTTATTCCTTTATTTGTTACCAATTTATGTTGTGCCTTTTAGAAATATCTGCAACATTTCTTTATCTTACTTTTCTGGCCTTAACACAGGGGAGAGAGGGGGGGTGTGTGTGGAAATCACCTTTCATCATAAAGCGCATTGAGATTCTGTGATGAAAAGCACTCTGTAAGAGTGAGATCAGGTCACAGTACATTCAGTGTTCAGAAACGTGTTAAATGGAGTCTGGGGTATTAGGAGAATAAAAGAAAAGTGAGCTCGGGTCACTTCATCTACTCAGTGATGTGAGGACAGGGCTTGTGGGGAGTGCTTGAAAACAGAAGGGTCTCGGCAAGGGCTAAGATTTGGCAGACTGGATGAAATGCAGCACAAGAAAGAGCTACTCACCAGCCTGGGAAAGGTGGCTAGTCATACATAATCAAGGTTTTTATTGGTAGAGCATCTTGCATCTAAGGATCTGAGTGCTTCAGTATGAATTCCCTATAAATCAAATGTTGCCATGTGCTCTGGGATAGGCTAATGATGTCACATAAAAGGACTTATTCAAGGTAAAATGGGGAATCAGCAGCAGAAGTGGCATTACAGTCCTCACTAGCCTGCTCTGGCTCTGACCCCTTGACTGCATTGCCTCCCTCCTGTGAACACCAGGTCAGTCTCCTCAGACCTCCAGCACAAGCCTAGGAGAGCCTCCATACATCCCAGAATTACTTGCTGCTCATTGTCTCATAGACATTAGGGCTGGAAGGGACCTGGCAACATCATCGGGTCCAGCCCCTGGGCCAAGGGGCAGGAAGTCAACTGGGGTCAAATGATCCCAGCAAGATAAGCATCCAAATGTGTTTTAAAGGTGTCCAGAGTAGGTGCTTGCACCACTTCTGGGGGGAGTCTATTCCGGGCTCTGGGGACTTGGACAGTAAAGACAGTTTTTCTTATGTCCAGCCTAAAATTGTTTTCCCGCAGTTTGTGACTGTGAAACCTGGTCTTCCCTCAGCTATCCACATTCAGCACAAACTCAGTGTCATTAGAGGGGTAAAGGGGACAGGACAAAAAGGGTTTGAGACTTTGGTGTTAGGTCTGTCTTGTCAAGGGTGGCCGTAGTCTTTAGATTCTGGTTTGTGTGGGATGGTTTTAGATAGGGATAATCCTGCTTGAGGCAGGGGGTTGGACTAGATAGCCTCTGTATGTCCCCTCCAGCCAGACTTCTCTATGATTCTTAAAAGGTGCTCCTATATTTTGCATAATCAGCCTTCAAAATGCATTTCTGGGGCAAAGGTTTTATTCACAGTGGTGGAAGAAAAGAAGGTTCTCCCTCTTTACTATCAGGCTGACCCATTTTCATAGTTGTTAGGGGCTGGAAGGGACCTTACAGCCCCCCTGCACTTGGGCAGGAAAGACCCCTGGGATTAGATGACCACAGCAAAGTGGACATCAACACATTTTTTGAAGATCACCAGGGTGGGCGAATACAATGCATCTGGGAGGAACCTGTTCCAAACTCTCAGCACTCAACTTGTAAAGAAGTTTTTCCCCCTTATATCTAGCCCAAAGCAATCCTTAGTCAGTTCATGCCCATTATTTCTTGCAATTTTGAGAGTCTCTTTTAATTTTTTCAAAGGGCCAACTGAAACCAGACACTAGCAACTTTTGCACTTTCTAGTTAGAATGACTTGTGTGACTAGTTCCCCCCCCCAAAAAACCAACCAGCCAACCAACCAAAAAAGGATCACATAGTAATAATATCCAGAGATAAGCAAGGGCTAGCCTCAGTGGAGAGAGTTATTTGACATCTCATAACACTGCATCTCTTACTGTATAGGAAGATGGTAAGTGCCTTTCCATTTTGTTATTGTGAAGTGACATACATTTATGAGCTGTTTGGTCACTCATAACCTGTGTACTGCTACTGCTATATGGTGGTGCTAAATAGAACACCCCAAGCTTCTCCATTGCTCTAGGTAAATAGAGTACTTGTAAACTCAGCTTAGAAATTGGATTTTTAAAAATAAGTAAGTTATTAGAAAAAAAGAAAACCCTTAAGGAAAGAAAAAAACGTGGCAAAAGAAAACAGAAGTAGTTATATGGTTAGGGACAGATAAAAAATTGCTTGAGTCCAACCCCTTTACAAAATAGCAAGGGATTTTATATTGAAGAGATTGTTGCTGCAGGCAGTCAGCTACACAAGACCAAAATGCAATTCCAGAAATTGCACAGCATACTTCAAAAAAAAAAAGGAAAGCCTATCATAGGGAAGAAAAAGCCCCTAGGTAGAGTATTGCAACCCACCCTTACCAAACACACACAAAACAGAGTATATACCCATTACTATATCTTCCCTTGAGCACCCAGACAGAAGCTTTTATAATTGTGAGTGGAGCCCAATGGGCTGCAGCTGAACAAGCTTGTGTCTCCACCCTAATTAGGCCCAACAAAATCCGTTATAAACTGGAGCCACTGTGATTTGGCTTCCTCTTACAGCTATTTTGTCACAGATGTGAAGGTGTCTCTTTGCTAGAAAGTATGATGCTTCAGTATAGAGGGAGAAGCTCTAGTGAGACCTGGAAAGCTTAGGGAAATGCAAGGTTTCATCTAGTGCTTTTCAATAAGTCTCTTTAAGTATGGAAAAATGTTAAAATGCTTTCAAGCTAATCTTAATTCTTTTTCTTTTCATTAGAGAGAAAGGTGTTGCATGTGTAGGCCTATGCTTACTGTATAATGAATGAAACTCTAGGGTGTTATTACTAATATAGGGAATGTAGTCTGATGTAGAAATAATACCAATTTAATACGTAAGCTTTATCTCTCTCTGTTAACAAGGGGTAGCTAGTAAGAAGGGGTTAAAAAAATCCAAGTGTACAGAAAGGCTAGTAGATCTCAGAGGCTTCTAGCTTCATCTTTATGGTAGATAATCAGCTCCTTCATTAAGAAGGCACAGACAACATGCATATCCACCACTACTGCTACTGTCAAGGGTTTTCAGCTCCCTGAGGACGACTTCCCCTACTGGGATTGCCACTGCATTTGCTAGAGAGCATTACTGAATGCAGCTCTTCTAAGACTATGAATTTCTTCTTTTCCCCCCACAGCTTGTACCTGCAATAGCTATGCAAATTCTCCATGCTCCATAGTCTAATGGATATACAGGCTACTTCCTACTGTCTTCAGCACCAAGTGATTTATTGGAGAACAGATTATATTTTCTCCTGAGGATTGAGGATAAAATTCTCCAAATACAGGTCCAGGTTGAAATTAGGCAGACAAGGTTCCTTGAGTGAATTTGATATCTCTTATTAGACCAACCCAAATAGTTGGAGAATAGTTATTAAGCAAGCTTTCGAGTTCAAAAACCCTTTGTCGGGCTAAGGAAGTTTCAGCAGTTGGTATATGCTCTTAGGATGCAATAAGTCACTTAACTCTAGGTGCTCACAACATTAATGCATGACTTATTTTTGTTTCCTTACCTAGGGCTGTAGTCCTCCTTTCAATGCAAAAAGATCCTATTTTATAAGACCACCCCCCCCCCCCCTTCACTTATTACCCCCCCCCCACCTTCACTTATTTTTATTTATTTATTTTTTTTTAAATGAACCACACACAGCAACTTGCAAGGATGCTCTTCCTTCAGAGCTCATACACTTCAGAGGCAATGTTTAACACCTGGAACAGCTGTAGACTCTTTTTTTCCTTTTTAGCCACCAGATGTTGAGGCTGAAATGGTATGAAGACTAACCCAGATCACATTTCCAAAGACTAAATCTCCACCCCTTTAGTGGCAAAAGCAGTAATGGAAATAAAGGTCCTGCTAATGTGTGGTGGTGGCATCATTTTTTTTCATTAAAAACAAAACAAAAAAAAACTGTCTAGCTTGGAGTACACTGACTTGTGCAGGGTCTGCTTCTTCTGCGCCCTGTTCCATCTCCAAAGAGATGGCAGACCAGACTTGGGAATCTACCACTCATTTCACCCACGAGAAACAAGCCTTCCTTTTAATTAGACTGGAAGGTGCTAATGAGTGTCATGGCATAGGTCATTGATCCAAAGACCATCACAGACTCTAGAAGTCAATGGGTGTGCAAAGTGCCATTCCAACGACAGTCAGTGAAAGGAGTAATGAAGCCCTTTTCCCATAGTTAAACATCAACATAGCCTCAATGTATGGGGCCACACTGCAAAAGTTGAGCAGAGCAAATACAGGTAGGTTTATAGGCCTTTTGCCTTATTGAAAAGTCAGCTGGCTAGGAGGATAGGTTTCTAGGCTGTCTGCTGAAAACCGAATACCAAGGACTGTATTGCAAAGAGCTCTGAAAGACCACAATAGCTCAGATTTTGTTTTTAGCACTATGATTCCTATATGAAATCTTTTGGTTGTACTTTGTCAATCATGCTTGCACACCTAACAGTGCTAATACTTGTGTAGTACTCTCAGGCACCCTTGAGAGGTTATCAAGGTACCCGGTGTGCCATAGCACCCCTGGATGAGAATCACTGGCTTGGCTTATAACAGTGCACAAAGGACAATAGCTAAACCTCCCCTACTGCCCATAAAACAACACATCAAGTCCTGGGTTCAAAGTTTGCTCTTGTTGCCAACAGTCTACAAAAAAAACTTTAAATAATTGGTAATCTCTGCTTAAAAGCTTTTGATTATCTTTGCCCTGTTTTTAAGTGTTGTGTTGTATCTTGTTTTTTGTTTGTTTGTTTTTTTTCTCTCTAGTACAATCAGTCTGGCCTCTTACTGGCCTATATTACTAAAGGTCTTGAACAGTATATCCTTAAGATCCATAGTGCTTTTCTCATCCTAGGACAGTTGTGGCCACCTGTGGTAGGAAGGGTTTGATTAAGTCTTCAAGTACTGGATGAGTGGTTATATGGATGATGGTGATCAGACCTTAGGAGACAGGACAAGGAGAAATGGTCTAAAATTGCAGTAATGGAAATTAGAGTTGAATATTAGGAAGAACTTACTCCTCCTTCAGGTGGCTAAGCATTGGAAAGGATGAACTAGAGATCATAGATTTCTGTTCGTTTGGGGTTTTTTGTTTGTTTTCCCTTGGAAGTATATGAAATCAGGTTATCTAACTGCCTAAGAGGGTTTAGGCATAGCTGATCCTGCCTTGAGCAACAGTTGGACTGGATGATCTCCTTTCAGCCCAACTCTTTATGATTTTGTAGCAGTTGCAAATGCCCTTTTCAGCAATATTTCCATGCTTTCCCTTCCAAGAGATGAGAATATTTCTATGAAAGGGACCCATAAGTGCTGAGCTCCAATGAACAATGTCAGGTGCCTGAACAATAGTGTGATCAAAACTGCTGCAGATGAATAAATGTGAGAAGTGATTAAGCATAGCTTACCTTCAACTATGCAAAACTTTAAAGTATGAATCAGCAGCTGATCTGAACCATTTAACTCCGTTAAACTGGAGTATGCAGTAGGAAAGTGCATAACAGTACACTTTTGACCTTTTTTTTTTCTTTCTTTTAAGTACAATTTGTATCACAAGAATAATGCGCCATCTTCTACATTAAGTCCTTTCATTTCACCTTCCTACTACAAATTAGGAACTTGATTCTGCTTCCACTGAAGTCAGGGGTATTACTGCTATTGCTTTCAAATGGGAGCCAGCTGGAACAGGTGAACACACTGTCTTTACACATAGACATATACACAGGAAGAGAGTTGGTCCCTGTAGTGTAAATCAGGGTAACTGTTCAAGACTGAACAGCAAGCACAGAGGGAAAAAAAAAAAACAGTTGGGAGGGAAGTGTTTAGGATGCTCTATCCTGTAGAAAATCCTAGGGATTTTTCACAAGGTGGAATATATATTTTTTGCATGCTATACTTAATTAAACAATGCTACACTCAATGTCTTGCTAGTCAGTCTTCATCTCTGAGCGACCCAATACTGCTGTCGTGACCTCTCTACATAAATAAATACAAAATACCTAATCACAAGTGGCAAAAATCTCTGAAACATATAAAACGCAAAATCAATGCCGAACAGACTGCTCCCACCCTTGGCATTAAACGGTTTTAGTGAAGCTGAGCGAAAGAAGCAGAGCCTGCTTTTCTGTTTGGTGGCTAGTACAGCAGAGACTGCTATCAGCATTTGGCTAAGAGCAGGCCCGGGTGCCTGTGCGTGAGATCTCAGTTCTGCTACTAAACATATAGTGCTGACTGATTGAAGTAACACAGTCCTGTGGGGAAGGAGCGGGGGGAAAAAAAAAATCTTGTCTTGTTGACTCTCTCTGCCACATGTCATTACATTTTCCAAGTCCAAATGAATAGCTTGCAGAATCCTCTTCCCCCACCTGGGTGTTTTGGGGGTACCAGAGCTGGGCTTTTGTGCAAGAGCCTGTTTCAGAATGTGACAAATTTTGTTCCCTGAATCCATACTCTTTTTAATCTAAATGTCAGGTAGGAAATTAAAACCCCGCTGCAACGGAGTGTATTACCAGCATTTTATTAGATCACAAACAATTTAATAACCAGATAGAGGGAGAAGGTCATTTTGTTGTCAGTCCAGCTTATCTCATAAATTAGGCATCAGGTTTTGCACAAAAGCGTCTTTCACCAAATAGAATTATCTGGTTTGATGAAGGGCCTCTGTCCCTGGAAAACAGATAACGCAGATGAAAGAGGGCTCCCTGTAATAAAATTATTACCCAGGACTGTATGAAAGGGGCTGGGATCTTTTTAAAAATACTTATCATGCATTTACCCTATTAACAGTAAGCAAATGTCAAGGTAGCAAAAGGACGTGCCAGCCTGATGAATTATTGTGAAATAGTTTTCAAGGTCAATAAACAAAAGGCTGGCAGATGAAATATTGATTATAAATAGGGGAGCTCTCTATGACCCCACTGCCTAGAAAGGGAAAGAACAGAGGGCATTATCTCTGCTCTCAAAAGATTTATGGTGCTGAAGTGACAGCCTTCTGAGTAGGTACAGGGCCGTGAGTGATGGCGTGGCGATATGGCATTGCTTTCAATGTATCAGACCGGGGGCTTCTATCAGGGTGAATGAAAAAGTGGTTCAGCTATCGTCAACTTCCTTGGAGAATGGAGATGTACACATGCACAAAATCATCCCAACATGTAGAATCATGTCCCTTTGTGTTGCTTATGCCCTGACCTGTCCTTGGTCACATGAGTTTTTAGTGCCATGGTACTAAAGTGTTTTAAGCACTTTGGAGCAATGCTGACTTCTGAGATGGAACCACACTATGGGACTCTTGCAGAAGTAGCAGCACTCAAAAGTTGCCTCTCTGACACCCTACCACTGCAGCTCCACTGAGGTTTGATGGGACTATCTCCAAGCGGAGTGAAGGTGATGTAGTTTCATAGTAGGTAGGGTCAGAAGGGACCTGAGCAGATCATCAAGTCCGACCCCCTGCCGTGGCAGGAAAGAGTACTGGGGTCAAATGACCCCAGCAAGGGTGTTCATCCAGCCTCCTCTTAAAGACCCCCAGGGTAGGAGCCAGCACCACTTCCCTTGCAAGTTGGTTCCAGGTCCTAGCCGCCCTGACAATGAAGTAGTGCCTCCTGATGTCTAGTCTGAACCTACCCTCTGCCAGCTTGTGACCGTTATTTCTAGTCACTCCTGGTAGTGCTCGGGGGAACAGGGACTCCCCCAAAGCCTGCTGGTCCCCACTGACCATAGATTCATAGATGTTAGGGTCAGAAGGAACCTCAATAGATCGAGTCTGACCCCCTGCATAGGCAGGAAAGAGGGCTTGGTTCAGATGACCCCAGCCAGATGCCTATCTAACATCCTTTTGAAGACCCCCAGGGTAGGGGAGAGCACCACCTCCCTTGGGAGCCCGTTCCAGACCTTGGCCACTCGAACTGTGAAGAAGTTCTTCCTAATGTCCAATCTAAATCTGCT
>NW_005841857.1:123260-154016 GCF_000455745.1 Alligator sinensis | reverse complement strand
GGTCGTTGTCCAGGAAGCCGAAGCCTGCCTCGAGACACCATTGCCAAAGCCACCAGTTGGTCTCTCTAATGCAGTTCTCATGCCGTCTTCCACATCCGCTCACTGGTAGGATGGAAGAGAATACCACCTGTGCACCGAACTCCTTCAGCACGCCACCCAGAGCCTTGTAGTCTGTCATCAGGTGATTGGGGGTTCTCTTGGCCGCATCATTAGTACCCACATGGACTAGGACCATGAGGTAGTAATTGTTCGGCTGAATCATGGCCTGGATTACTTCTGTCATCCCGAATCTTTGCTCCAGGCAGGCAGTAGACCTCTTGTGTTGAGGGGTCCTGGCAACAGATGGGCCCTTCCGTACCTCTCAGGATGGAGTCGCCTATGATGATCACTCGTCACTGCCTCCTCTGGGTCCGCTTGGATCTCTTGACCTATTCGGAGTGTGGAGAATGTGGTGTTGCTTCCTGCCCAAGGGTTTCCTCCTCCCCTTCCATCTCCTGCAGGGTCACAGGGCCGTGTACCTGTTCTCCAGTCAGACTGGAGGAACTGGTACCAGTTTGCTGCGAGCAGCAAACTGTCCTGGATGTGACCGTCTGCCACTCTGCTGTGGAGGGCACTCCCTGAGATGCTTCTTCCTTGGGTGCCTGGTCCTGCAGGGAAAGGAAATAACTGTCAATTTCATCCTCCGCCTCCCTGATCCCCCTCAGCCTGCTAACCTCCTCCCGGAGCTCCCTCACCTGAGCCTCCAGGGCCCTAAGATGGGCACCTGCCACAGGTGTAACAGGCCACTAAATCCCCCCTCGGCCTTCTCTTGTGGAGGCTGAACAGGTTCAGGTCCCGTAGCCTCTCCTGTAGGGCCTTCCCTGCTGCCCCCGGACCATGAGAGTGGCCCTCCTCTGGACCCTCTCCATGCTGTCCACATCCCTCCTGAAGTGCGGCGCCGAGAACTGGATGCAGTACTTCCTGAGCAGCCTGACCAGTGTCACATAGAGGAGGAGGATCACCTCCTTGGACCTGCTTGTGATGCATCTGTGCAGTTGGCCTTCCTGACCACGTCCCCACACTGTCGGTCCATGTTCATTTTGGCATCCATAATGATTCCAAGATCCTTTTCTGCCTCTGCACTGACGAGAAGGGAATTCCCCAGCCTGTAGGTGTGCTGCTGGTTCTTCCTCCCCAGGTGCAGTACCTTGCACTTGTCCCCAGGATTGAATCCCATCCTGTTCTCATCCATCCACCCCTGTAACCTATCTAGATCTAGTTGCAGCCTGTTCCTCTCCTCTATCATGCGTGCTTCTCCCCACATGTTAGTGTCATCTGTGAATTTGAACAAGGTGCTTTTCACCCCCTCATCCAAGTTGCTGATGAAGATGTTGAACAATGCGGACCCGAGAACCGAGCCCTGGGGGGACCCCACTGTCCACATCCCTCCAGGTCAAATAAGACCCATCCACCACCACTCTCTGGGTGTGGCCCTCCAGCCAATTAGTGACAAAATTGACTGTGTAGGTGTCAACACCACAGTACCCTAGTTTCTAATGAGAATGGGGTGAGAGACAGTGTTGAAGGTCTTCCTAAAGTCCAGAAATACTACGTCCATTGCTACACCTGTGTCTAAGGATTTTGTGACCCGGTCATAGAAAGCCACCAGGTTGGTCTGACAGGACCTGTCTCTAATGAATCCGTGCTGGTTGCTCCTAAGCATGATCTCCCCTGCTGGTCCCTCATGGACATGCGCCAGGATAATTCTCTTAAAAAGCTTACCCAGGATTGAGGTAAGACTAACTGGCCTATAGTTCCCTGGGTCCTCCTTCCTCCCTTCTTTGAAATGGGAACCACATTGGCCCTTTTCCAGTCCTTTGGCACCACACCAGAGCACCATGAGTGCTCATAAAGCCATGCCACAGGTCCTGCAAAGACCTCTGCTAATTCCCTCAGGACTCTGGGGTGGAGATCATCAGGACCAGCTGATTTTAAATACATCCAGTCCCTCCAGAAGTTCCCTGACTAGATCCTCACTGACCCTAGGCCTGGGTGCACCTCCCTTGGGGCCTATGGGGGTCCCAGTGTGGGTTGTGACCTGGTCCCTGCTCAGAAAACAGAGGCAAAGAAATTGTTAAATATATTGGCTTTGCCATCTGGTATGATGACCAGATTTCCTAGCGTGCTTTGCAGAGGCCCCACATTATCCAGTACCTTCTTTTTACACCCTATATATTTAAAGAAGGACTTCTTGTTCTCCTTGATCTGGGTAGCTAGGAATGTCCTGCTGCCATAGGCTAGGGTCTATCTGTCCTCTCTGTGTTCCTAGAGTGGGTTGGCAGGTACCTTGTCTCAAATGGACCTGCAGAAATCTCACTTCAGGAAATTTCATAGATTCCATAGGCATTAGGGCTGTTATTAATAATCCTAAATATCTCTTCCTCCAAGGTGTTACTTGCCCTGGTGTTCTTGCAGACAGCAATGATACCCACCATCCATTTTCCATGAGCTCCCACAAATGCAGAGAGAATGATCTTGCTCCTCTGTCCATTCAAACTTGTGGTTACTCCCTGTACAAACCCATGCAGCTCCAGTGGTTGGTGTGGGGGGCAGAGAGTCAGCCATGGGGTATCCCTGGTCTGTCATCTTATGCTCTTTAGGACACACTGGATGAGTCTCTTTGCACCTTGGACCTTGCCCTAATTTACAGGGAATTCAACCTGTCCTGACAGATGGCAGAGCAAGGAGCAATGGTGTCAAGTTGCAGCAAGGGAAGTTTGGGTTGGATATTGGGAAAAAAAACTTACTTGCAAGGAAGGTGGGTGAAGCAGTGGAACAGGTTACCTAGAGAGATGGAGTCTCCATCCTTGGAGGTTTTTAAGGCCTGCTTTGAGCAGGGCAGTTGGACTTTGACCTACTGAAGTCCCGTTCAAACTTACTTTTGTATGATTCTATAACAAAACACCCATGCACATAGTTTTTGACATGATTGTGGATCCCCACACCTTGGATTCTCTGAGGATAAATTTTATTGAAGATAGAACCAAAATTATGCACCTTTTATTAGAAAGACTTTTTTATATTGTTCACTGCTCACACCATTACTGCTTTGGTTGCTGTTCAAGCCAGGAGACAGATGACCCGCCTCTCACAAACAATCTTCTGAGGTCTTTTCTACCCATCAGCTGCAGATTAGCCTTAGGACTAGTTCTGATTCATTATTACAAAGGTTTCAGGTTCAGCTGAGCAAGGAACAAAAAGGAATATTGCATATGCAATTCATCACTGTCTGACATCAGTAGTTAATCTGGTGAACTCCAGGCCTAAATGCATGAGTCTGCACAACTTGTGCTAAAGTTTTTTTTGATTGTGTAGATGAGAGCTAGACTAGACTCTCTCCTTCTCTGGATTGATGTATGGAGTGGGGTGCACAAAAAACAAGTTCAGACAACTCCAAACTTTTTTTTCCCCCCAAAGGGGCTTATACTCAGTCTGAAGGGGACCCCCCCCCCCATACCTGTGAGTTTAGCCAATGTGCTAAGGAATGGCCTACGTGTGCATTCAAAACAGCAATTCTCAACAGGATCCGTGGATTCATAGATTGTGATGCCGGAAGGGACCTCAGAAGATCATCAGGTTCAGCCCCCTACATCAAGCAGGAAAGACAGCTGGGGGTCAGGTCACCCCAGCGAGGTGACTGTCCAATCTTCTCTTGAAGGTGTCCAGGGTAGGTGATTGCACCACCTCTGGAGGGAGCTTATTCCACAGTCTGGACACCCTGGCTGTGAAAAAGTTTTTCCTAATGCTGAGCCTGAATCGATCTTCCAGGAGTCTGGCCATTACTCCTGGTTTTTCTTTTGGGTGCCCTGGTGAACAGTTGCTCACCACGCCCTTGATGTACTCCCCTAGTGTAGTGGTAAGCTGCTATCAGGTCCCCTCTCGGCCACCTTTTCCTCAGGCTGAAGAGTCCCAGGTCCCTCGGCCTTTCTTCGGATGACTTGCTTTTTAAGGCTCTGATCATATGGGTAGCTCTTCTTTGGACTTTCTCAAGCTTGTCCATGTCCTTGTTGAAGTGCAGAGCCCAGAACTGGATGCAGTGCTCCTGCCGTGGTCTCACCAGTGCTGAGTAAAGTGGAAGAATCACCTCCTTGGTTTTGCTGGAGATGCATGGATTGATGCATGCCAGAATATTATTTGCCCTACTGGCTACAGCATCGCACAGCCGGCTCATTCATACTGTGGTCTATTATTAACCCCAGGTCTTTTTTCATTTGTGGTGCTAGTCAGTTTGGTGCTGCCAAACCTGTAGGTGTGCTGGGGGTTGCTCATACCGAGGTGGAGAACTTTATATTTCTTGATGTTGAACTTCATCAGATTCCGATCTGTCCACTTTGCCAACCTGTCTAGATCCGCCTGTATTTGTAGCCTATCTTCAAGCGTGACCACGCTCCCCCATAACTCAGTGTTGTCCGTGAACTTGGCCAGTGAGCTCTTCACCTCCACATCCAAATCATTTAATAAAGATGTTGAAAAGTATTGGACTGAGCACCAAGCCCTGCAGGATACTGCTGCCCACTTCTCACCGGGATAACAGATCAGCTCACTATGACTCCCTAGGTACTGTGCTGTAGCTAGTTTCTCACCCACCTGACTGTCTCAGAGTTAAGCCCACAATCCTCCAATTTTATCATGAAGACCTTGTGGGATACTAAATCAAAGGCCTTTTGGAAGTCAAGGTATACAATGTCAACCGGCGCTCTCGTGTCCAGGTGGCAAACTTCCTGGTCATAGAAGGACATGCAGTTGGTAAGGCAAGAACTGGCCGCGATGAAGCCATGCTGGTTGCCATCAGGGTCTTTCTTCCTGCAAGCCTATTGCAGATAGACTCCTTGATGATCTGATAGAGGGGGTTCCAGTCCTCTTACAGCAATGGTCTTCAGACCTCCCAGAGAGGCCTGAGAACGTTAGACCATATTGAATATACTTTTTATTCTGCATCATTGAGATAAAAATCCCAACCTTCTCAATACCTAGAGAATCACAAGCCTGCCTACCATTTGACAAATAGACAATGGCAAACTAGCTCAAACTCAAACTGTTGGCCTGTCCTGTTCTAAGCCTTGAATCTATGATGCCATAAAGTCAGTTGAGGGGGAAAAAGTCCAAGGCAGTGAAGGTTATTGTGGAATTTGCTGAAAATCCCTGCTGTCATGTGGGGACTAGTCTGTGCTACGATGCAAATTCGAGTCCTCTTACAGCAATGGTCTTAGTTGTCAGTTTTGGCTCCCAAATCTCATTAACTCATTAACACCTACAAAACCTCAAACTAAGGAGAGGAAAGAATCTATACAGATTATCAACTGCCCCAAGACAGACAGTTGCACAAGCACCCATGTCACGTGTTTTACCTGTCAGCAGCTATGGGTGCAGGGCCCTAGAACCCCCCTGCACTGATCTCCTCCTTGACAGCTGGCAGGCTTCATGGCTGCAGCAGGGGCTAGCAGGCCTGCAGCTGTCACCCTGCTGCGCCTTAACACACACACACTGTCACCCATGTCATGAGTTTTGCTTTGCTTGTCTGCAGCTTGAGGTGCAGTTTCCTCTCTCTCTCTCTCTCTCTCTCCCCCTCCCCCCCCCCCCCCCCCCCCCCCCCCCCCCCCCCAAAAAAAAAAAAAAAACCCTACACTTATCTCCTTGAAACTTGGCAGGCTTTGTGGCCTGAGCAGGGGCCACCACTCCTGCAGTTTTCCACCCCCCTGTGGTGTAGCACTTATGCGTGACATTGAGTTTTGCTTTTAAGAATTTGAGGTGCAGTTCCTCCCAAACCCCGGCACCCATATTCTTGAAACTTGGCAGGCTTCATGCTTTCAATAGAGGCTACCATCTCTTCAAGTTTCATTCAAATAAGACCAAAAACAACAATGTTGTTATAGATATTTAATTGATTCCCCATTATACCCTATGGCTGGGTCTCTGAGGCGGCTCCAAAGCTTTTCTGAAGTGCTTTGGAAAGCCTAACGAAGCCAGTGCTTCGATCCAGACATGCTGCTTTGGATGCTGAAGCACTCAAAGCTTCTCCAGATCTGAAGCACAGTCTGAAGCCTTACACAGCCCTAATATATACTGCTCACACAAAGGCTTTGTTAATGCATCCTCTTTGCAACCACCCTTCAGGTAGTTGAAGGCTGCTATCAAATCCTCCCTCATCGTCCTCTTCTGCAGACTAAATAACCCCAGTTACCTCTGCCTCTCCACACAGGTCATGTGCCCTGGCCCCTGAACCATTTTTGTTTTCCGTTGCTGGACTCTCGAGACCCTCTTGCAGCAACAGTATTGCCCTCTAAGACAATAACTGATGGATTGATCACCAATGCATAATAGTTAGCATCACTTTCTCCCCTCAAGAAGAGGCCACTTTGCTAAAGATTTAATAGCGTGCCACTACATTGGACTCTAGGGCATCACTGTTACCCTCCTTCCAATTAAATTGTACTTGTTGAAGCGGTATTTGGACACATCACCCAAATTAATGTGAAGCAGCTAATGATGTGGAGTCTTTTAAATGGGCATGGTTGCTTGAACAGGCTAGGATCCAGGCCTGCATATGACCAGTGAGGTGAAGTCAAGACACTGGGGTCCAGATAAACAATCCAATTGCTTTCAAGAAAGCATGGTTTTTCCCCTCCCCCTAACATAAACCAGAAAATTAAATGATGGGGCCAAGCAAATTGCAGGGAGGATAGAAAAAGATGCAGCAGAATGAGCATTGCCTGGAGTATAGCTGAAGGCACCAGCAAAATTACCAGGGAGCGTTCTTTAAGCTCAAAGTAATTATCATTGATTTTTATGTTTCAATTATCTCGGAGTCACTTGCTCACATATGCCTTTAAAATAAATACACGGGGTTGAGAACCCATCAGGATTTCAAGCATCTCAAGATCAACTAATGTCTGTAACAAGATCTTCCCTTCAGAACTGCTGGCATCAGCAAACCTCAAGCATTTGGAGAGAAGGAAGAGTGTTGTAGTTGGGGGGGGGGGGCGGGGATTACTGACAGCAGACTATTTGAACCTCTTTCTATAAAAATGATGATCTGAGAATTTACAGAAGTGATCAAGGTTCATATATGAAGTCACTTCATGGCCATGTTTCAATAGATAGCTATTTAATAAAGATGTTGCAAAGAGCAGTTACTGAGTAGTATCATACACCTGAGGTGAATCTACACATGCAGATAAGCATTACTAAATGTAATGCGCATTAAGCATTTTTTGGCAGGTGTCTATACATGTGAAGACTTGGGGCTAAAGTTAGTCCCAGGTCCCTCCAGTCCTGCCATGTGCCCCTGTGGCCAAGTGGGGGTGGGGAGGGGAGGGGCTCCAGCCTCCAGACAAATGGCTGCCAGCACTTGGCAGCCACATTGAAGCCAGAGCCAGCTTGGGAGCACCTGGAAGCTCTGATCCTTTGCCAGCCCCATTCCCCAGGGTCGGATTATGACATGCTGGGGCCCTAAGCTAGGAGATCCCAACCTTTCTATGCCATGGCCTGGAAAATTGCAAACTGGAAGTGGCTGTGGCCCAGCAAACTGGACCACTGTGTGGAGCCCTGTGGTCAGAATTTCCGTCTGGAACAAGTAAAGAGACTTCCACCCCTGCAAGCAGGAGGTGGGCCCAAATCTTAACCATGGCTGCTGCAGGACCTGTGGGAGGAGTCCTGGCTTCTTTGTCTGGCTCTGCAGGGCTGTGGTTTCCCAGTCTGCAGTCACTTCCTATTCAGCAGATGACCCTTCACAGCCCACGGGTTGGTTTAGAGGCCCCCCAATGTGAGGCCCTAAGATGAAGCTTACTTAGCTTATGCCTAAATCTGGCACTGCCCATCTCTACCCAGGAGCTGTGTGCCCAGCACTGGGGTAGCATATGCCAGCTCCCTCCCTGCCCACCCTGCCTCCCTGTGCCAGGGCTGCCTCTGCCAACAGTGTTCAGTGTCCTGCTGGTCCAGCCTGGTCCCTGCCAGCAACAACCAGCACCTTATGCTGGTGCTGGCCCTGCTGGTCTCAGCAGGCCACAGGACAGTTGACCACCTGCCAGCATGGGCCAGGGCACCAGGTGTGGGAAGCCCTGCCTGATGACTTCCTGCACTCCTACACCTTGCCCAGCCCCAGCACCACTTTTTAGACATGCACATGGGTAAAACAAATCTTGATTGCCCTCAACTCCCGACCCCATCCCTCTGAGCTGGGGGTCACCCCGAGAGGGGGCTGGGGGTGCAGGGTTGTTGAGGGCAGTCACTGGCCAGGGCTTCCCAAGCTGTCAGTGGGTTCAGGAGCCAGGGATGTGTGTGGGGCAGAGTGCTGAACAACCAAGGGCACCTCCTTATGCAAGGTATCACCACCAGAGTGGGTGGGGTGGAGTGGGGGCTTGGGCAGGTCAC
Organism: Alligator sinensis; assembly: GCF_000455745.1. Taxonomy (NCBI): domain Eukaryota; kingdom Metazoa; phylum Chordata; order Crocodylia; family Alligatoridae; genus Alligator; species Alligator sinensis. The sequence goes on along the minus strand of NW_005841857.1, from coordinate 145,607 downwards.
CCCTGCTAGTGTAAACTGTAGAGTTACAACCTGGGTTCTGGGGTACCAAATTATTGGTCAGTTTCCACATGAAAGACATTGTCTTGCAGGCATGACCAGACCAACTGGCGTGGTTGGTCACAGCCACCCACTGTGTCCACAAGACCTTGATCTTTATGCAGCATTGCATTTCATTGCATAAGATCTGCACTTTCCTGTCTGTTTTTCAATCTCCTAGATATCACCTTCCCGCTACCTCTCCGCACTGTTTCACTTCCCACATATTATCTCTCTAGACCAGTGGTTCTCACCCTTAGACTTTGACCTTTTCCAAACTTTTCTGAATTTAGCAGCTCCCTCTGCAGATGCAGTTGGAAGGAGCCCTCCTTTTCTCTGCACAAGGGAGATATGTCCCGTCCCGTTGCTGCCCCCACCTCATAATGCAAGTAGGGTCAATGCTGCTCATCTCCTACCTTCTCCCAGTACCTGCTATTCCTTGTCTGCCATGACTTGGCTGTTATTAGATGTTCAGGAGTTGGGGGTGGGGTGGGGAGGAGCAGGGGGCTTCATTTGACCAGTAGCAGCTCTGTGATCAGCCTGGCCTGTTCATCTAGACAAGTCACCCTACCAGAGTCCTTTTGCATACCTGCATTCAGGCAAAGTTTCCCTTTTCATGGGGTAGGCCTTGCAGGTTTCTGAGGACTTATCAGGACTCCATCTATCAAAGCCCAGGCCCCTCTTCCTCTCTGGCCATGTCCCACCTTAGTCCACTGATAAAGACTTCAGCTTCTGTGTTATAGGCCTGGCCTCAATGGCAGTTTTGGTATGTTAGTTTCTGCCTCTTGGTTTGGGGCTGTCTCCTAGCCCCTATAGCACAAAAAAGGGGAAAGGGAGGCACATCCCCCAGTTTCATGGGCAGGTTATGTGCCTACCTGCCTCCAGCAACACCCACATGCTCCAGGGCTCATTTCCTTTCTGCTGCCTTTGTATGGCCCCACTGAACTACTACACTATGGATAATGAATCTTTGACTTAGACATGCTCCCTTTCCCCTCACCTGCTATACCATTAATGGCATTATTTTGATTATGAAAAGGGAAGGTGCCCAGATGTCCTTGTCTGTTTCATTCAGTAGGTTTTTTCCTGGACCTGCTGCTCCCAGTTCTGCCTTCAAGTGTTAAGTTGGGACCCTTTTTGGCTCCTCCATGCTCTAATGCACCAGGTGCCTTTAAAGGATAAGTTTGTAGCTTCCTTTCACCCCTTCAGCCACACCCATACTTCACAGCTTCCACGGGGCACCTTGCTTCTAGTATCATATCAGGCCTTCTCAGACCTCCACACACTTGTTGGGGCCTTGGCTTTCCAGATTTCTGCCACCTTGTTTCTAGCTGGGCCTGTTAGCTTAAATCCACTGCCCTAGGCCTTGGTTTATAGGTTCCAGCTAGTCTCAAACTTCTTGGGCTCTGGGTCCCTGTCCACAGTTCTGCACCTTGGGCTGTGGGCATAGCCTTCCTGGCTTCAGGTTACCTGTCTTGCAGGCTTTTACCCTTTTGGCTTCATTCTGGTTTGTTTTTTGAGCCCAGTTCTGGGGCCCAAAACATCCATTTGCCCCTGGGTACCACTGTGACTTGTCCACCTGTCCCTGGCAAGCTCAAGCATTCATGTGCCCTCTGACACCCTCTGTCTTGCATCCCTGGCCTGGAACATTCAAGCATTTGGTGCATACCTCAAGCACTACACTGTGGTCTCGTCACCCCTTTTATAGCCACTCCCAGATTACCAGCTCAAACTATAACATGAAGGGAAGCTATTGATTTTAACACATACAACCTTCCTCCCCTTGGTGTAAATGAACAACTATTTAGCCAGCCATCATCCCATGGGGATCTCACCTTGCTGCCTCCAGGATGTCTAGTTCCTATCATGGTCTCTCAAGCAGCTTCTCCTTGCTGAGAGCTCCAACCCCAGTAGAGCACTGGCCCTTTTCCTTTTTCCCTCCAGGGCTAGGGACAGAAGTTGCACATAAACTGGCTCAAGTGATGCAAAACCAACTGAAACTTGTAATGGAACAGAAGTTCAGTGCACATAAACCAATTTCAAAATGGCTGAAACTGGTTTAAGATGTGTAGTATCAGACTAACCAATTGTAGATCAAACCAGTTTATGGAACTTCTGTCCCAGACTCCTTCCTTATTCAAGTTAAATCACATTCCCTCAGTATCCCAGGATGCTTTGCAGGGTGAACAGGCTAGCTTTGGCCCAAGCTGTCTGCTCCAGGTGAGCAGAGAGGGGTGCTCTAACACCCTCCCCCCTCCCCCAGCTTCTGGCCTGAGCCATTACAAGCATGTGGCTGCATTTCCTGAATCAAAAGTGAATGCCTGCTTACTTGTTTCTTGGTTTAATCTTTGCAGTTCAGTCTGACCTGCAAAGACTGAATCAATTCAGTCTTGGGCTTTTTGAGCATGTGTATTTAGCTCAGATACTGGTTTTTAAGTTTCCCAGAGGCAGCCTCTGGAGTCAGTTGTTTCTGTTCTCCATCTCCAGCACAGTTGTCCCTCTTTTTTTCTAATGAACAGTTTACAGCCACTGCTACAACAGTATGCTTGCAGCTCAGGTAGGGCTTTGTCCTACTGGCCTATTCTTGTGCAGCTAGCCCAGCACTAGGTATTTGCAGGCTATGGGCCTCTGCCTGCCTGCAGTCAGCCTATAATAAGCAGTTCTCCCCCACCTGGGGATCTCCCTGTGCTTTCTTCTCCCTTAAAGTAATGGCAATCCTGGCTTTTTGTGAAGAGGGGGCGGGGGGAGAAGTATGGATTTAAAAAAATACAAGACAAAAGCCAAGAGGATGCATTTTCTCCTCTTCTAATTGTGTCTGGATAGAAGCACAGAGATGACTTGCAAGTAGTGGGTCAGTTCTTATCCTTGATTCTCATTCTGCAATATCCCCAAGGTACAGACTTTAACAACCATCCATCCATCCATCCATCCATCTGTTTATAAACATAAATATCAGGGAAGGCATAACCATTTGTTTGTGTTGTCTTTCAATTAATGTCAAGTCTAGATGACAAAAGATAGTTTGCCTTGTTTTCTGATCTTTTAATGGGCTATTTATTATATTCCAGGAATTTGCTCTTCTAGCATCAAACTTGTCTGCATCAGCCCCTGACAAATACATATCAATATGGCTGCTCTTCAATCTATTGGTATAGAAATACTCCCAAGCTTTCATGATGGTGTATGTAAGAGTTGAGATGCTGACTAGTTGTCATCTAGCAACCTCCAATGGGATCGGTGGCTCTATAGGTAATTCCCATCCTGCAGGAAGATGGATGCTTGAGACAACAAACTGTTACTCTCCTGGGGCTGAATTTTTTAGTGAGAATTTTGTTCCCCTTGAGTGCGTCTACACAAGTTGACTTACTGCACAGTAAATTAGTGTACTGTGTGGTTAATTCATTATGTGCAATTTCTCTCTCAAATGTTGCAAACTCTCCCAAAGAGTCTCTCCTGACTCCGCAGATCCAGAATCTGCATACAGAGGAGCTGCATCAGCTGCTACCAGGGATTCACCCTCATAGATGCTGGTACACTCCACATGCGCTGCCTCCACCAGCAGTGGACACAAGACTGTCCCCTGTTGATGGACTATCTGGTCACTGTGGTGGAGTGGCAGCTGGCACAGGGTGGAAGCTGTCTTGGGACAGGTGGTGCTCACTACAGTGAGCCTGCAGACTCTGAAGCACTGAAGGAATGCATTCTTGAGGTGGTGCAACATGTAATGGTCCATTACAGCTTCTGGACAGTCACTAAGAGCAGCTCCATATAAAGTGTCTTGCAATAGTCTCTAAGATCAAGGTTATGGGGGTACAAGTGGTCATCAGATGAGCACCTGAAAGAAAAGGAAGGGGTCATGGCCTTCTTGCCAGATGGAGTTGATGAAAGGTGCTCCTAGCTATGGCCACTATCTGAGAATCCAGGAGCACCCCAAGTCTGCCAGCCTAAGTGATGAGGTGAAACCGAACCTCATTGGTGATAGGTGTCCCACTCCTCCCACCCTCCTCTTCCCCCAAATCATGAGGTCTTCCCACCTCTGTTCTGTCTTGCCTCGGCTTCAGTTGCTTTACCTGCATCCAATACCCAATTGTCTCCAGGCACTGGTTAAGGACAAAGATGATAGGGCACAGATTTGATGATGGGGATAGCCAGAGCTAGCTGCCATCAGCGCATTAGCGGAGGAATTCATAGTATCTCACCAGGATTAATTCATTGGACGTGTCTACGTGTGCTATTAATGTGACTTAGGTTTACTGTGTAGTAAGCCTTCCCTGGAAACGTGCAGCCTGTTAGGACCAGATTTGGTCCTTATAGGAGCAAGCAGATCCAGACCTGTTCCTGCCCTGCAGCATCCAGCGGGGAGCTGCAGGCTCTGGCTGCAGCTGCCAGGTGTGAAGGGGCTCTAGGAGAGAGGGTAGGCTCAGCCTGGCAGGGGACGCTGTCCTGGAAGCCTGTGGCCAGTGTGCCACAGGCTCCCCACCCCCAGCAGTGGCATACAGGGCACCATGTCTGAGGCTCTTGTGTCCCACTTCCTCTCCCACCCCCTGCAGTAGGGTACCTGGGCAGCTGCCCATAGACCCCAGGCCCACAGGGAAACCTCAAGACAATGTATACTATGGACAGCTTGAAGCAACAGTCTCTCTTCCCTCCTTAACAGACTCCCATGCTCCCTCCCTAACAATTGACCCCACATCTGACCCCACTGCCCACCACCAATAAAGTGCCCTCTTCCCCATGTAACTAGGTACAGCACAGTGTGTGCACCCTCCGGCGGGGAGGAACAAAAGGGTGGAGACACCTACAGGATAGAGCCCAGGGAGAGGCACCTAGCTCTCTCTGGTCTCAGACACACTAGGCAATCTGGTTGTCACACCAGACGGCAAGGCTAACCTACTTAACAATTTCTTTGCCTCCATTTCCCTCAACAGGGACCAGATCAGCCCGTCCACCGGGACCCCCTCAGGACCCGGGGGAGGCGTATCCAGGCCTAGGGTCAGTGAGGATCTAGTCAGGGAACTTCTGGAGGGACTAGATGTATTTAAATCAGCTGGTCCTGATGACCTCCACCCCAGAGTGCTGAGGGAATTAGCAGAGGTCATTGCGGGACCCATGGCATGGCTTTACGAGCACTCGTGGTGCTCTGGTGTGGTGCCAGAGTACTGGAAAAGGGCCAATGTGGTTCCCATTTTCAAAAAAGGGATGAAGGAGGACCCAGGGAACTATAGGCCAGTTAGTCTTACCTCAATCCTGGGTAAGCTTTTTGAGAGAATTATCCCGGTGCATGTCCATGAGGGGCCAACAGGGGAGATCATGCTTAGGGGCAACCAACATGGGTTCATTAGAGGCAGGTTCTGTCAGCCCAACCTGGTGGCCTTCTATGACCAGGTCACAAAATCCTTAGATGCGGGGGTAGCAGTGGACATAGTCTTTCTGGAGTTCAGGAAGGCCTTTGACACTGTCTCTCACCCCATTCTCGTTAAACTAGGGGACTGTGGCATCAACACCTACACAGTCAGATGGGTCACTAACTGGCTGGACGGCTGCACCCAGAGAGTGATGGTGGATGGGTAATTTTGGACCTGGAGGCATGTGGGCAGTGGGGTCCCCCAGGTCTTGGTTCTCGGACCAGCACTGTTCAACATCTTTATCAGTGACTTGGATGAGGGGGTAAAAAGCACCCTATTCAAATTCACAGAGGACACTAAGATATGGGGGGAAGTGGGCATACTAGAAGGGAGGAATAGGCTTCAACTGGACCTAGACAGATTACAGGGGTGGGTGGATGAGAACAGTATGGGGTTCAACACTGACAAGTGCAGGGTACTGCACCTGGGGAGGAAGAACCAGCAGCACACCTACAGGCTGGGGAACTCACTTCTTGTCAGTGCAGAGGCAGAAAAGGATCTTGGAATTATTATTGATGCCAAAATGAACATGGCCCGACAGTGTGGTGCCACCTGCACCTTGTCATGCATCCACAGATGCATCTCAAGCAGGTCCAAGGACTGCCTACAGGATCATGGCCTGTATGTGCCAGCTGGATGACACCCTGGCTGTGAGGGACCCTGAACATGGCCACCATGTCTATTCCAGCACAGGTGGCCTGCCAAAGCCTTCTCTGGGGCCCAGCAGTACATTGAAGTACAGCATGCTACAGACTCACTGCACTCTGATTTTTGTGCATAAATTGAATCTGCTGGTGGCCATGGTCCCACGTGCAGGCTGCCATGGCCTCATAAATGTGGGTGTTTCAGTGGCATTTCAACGGCTGCCTCGGGCAAACTGCTGCTGTACCTTGGTATTGCTCCCCCCACCCCCCTGTTGCTATGAGGTCAGCAGGCTCTCCATCTGACAAGTTGGGACCCCAGGATGCGGTCTGTGCTTTTGGAGAGGCTGCCATCATGGCTGCTCTTGGGCTCAGAGAGACTATGGGTTCCAGTGGGAGTTGGCATATGCCTGCAATAGAGGGGTATGGAATTTAATGCAATGGAATTTAAGCATATGATTAAGTGTTTTTGCTGATTGGTAGGGGAGGAGGGCATTTTTAAGTGAGGTGCAAGTCTCAGTGCAACTTCAGCCTTAATCAGCATTGACCATTTGTTTGGATTGCAGCCTTCCCATTTTAAAGACCTGGGACTAGCCCAGCCTTATTTAATTATTATAATTATTAGGCCAGTGGGGAAGAGATCTCAGTGAGCTCTTAAGGGGCTCAGAGCTCATCTCAGTTGGATGGACTCTATAGGCAGGATGCGAGTTTCCCCAGGGGGAAAGGGAAGGATGTATACTTCCTTTTAAGAGAGGTGTAAAGCTTCTGGGAATTATAAAGGTGCTGCTTTGCTTGGATGCTTTACCTAGAAAGCCATATCCTGAGTTTGGGACTTGAGAGAGACTGGGCAGTGGTGCTAACTTCTCCCCCTCCCCTTCCCTCCCCTCCTGGCTGGGGATAGAACCCAGCTTCTTTTCTGGAGGTTCTGGAAATGGGTAGATATTCTCATGAATTAAAATATAAATAACCACTTTATTTATTTGTTAAATACTTAACATTCATCGAACACTATCACTTTATGAAGTGACTGCAAGTTGGGACGCCTCTTGACAGTGTTCAGAAGTCTTAAACTACAGCCATCAAAAAGCTTCATCATACTGATACTAGAAAGAAGGCAGCTTAGCACGACAAATGAGACTAGAACAAAAATGTTTAGTATTGGGAACACTACAAAAATGCAAGTATTATGGCGGGGGAGGGGAATATAAACTTATTTCTGAACATTTTAAATATTTTAAATATCTATAAATATTCATTTATATATCCATCCCCCATACATATTTAAAAACCAAAGATGCTCTTTTTTCATTATATGAATGTTACTGGAGATAAAAGTATGTTTAAAAGAAATGGAACAATTATTGCTTGGCCAGCTGGAGTGATAAATCACATTCAGGCAGTGAGATTAAGTTACCAAAATGGAAATGCATGCACACTCATGCTATGGCACGAGCAGAGAGGGAAAGTGAGGCGAGTGGAGGAGAGATTTGAGAGCCAGATGCTTTTCCACTGAAGAGTAGAATAACGAGTACTGCAAAATAATCCATAGATCTTGCTTCAGAGTGGTTTGAGCTCAGTTATTTTGAGAAATCCAAACTGGGGATGAATATTATTTATGACTAACAAATTGTCTGTCATCAATAATGGATGAATTTCAAATAACAAAAGCAAACAGGTAGATTTTACTTTATTTTTTTACACATTTAATTTATTTAATACATATACAAAGTAGGCTGAACATTTAAAGATATGAATTGCTTCCTTATTCTGTGACTCAATATGCCACTGGGATTGGTTACCTGATCTTCCTTTGGATTGCTTACAGTTTGGTTAACCATCCAGATGGCGTGGCAGGAACCAAGTATCATCAAATATCTCCTTAAAGACTCTGTCCTTAGTAAATATTTTCTCATCACTTTTTTTTAGATTTCCTTGCTTATTTTTTCCATTGGTAAAATGTATATTCTTAAGTTTTCATTCCTGGTTATTGTTAGGGCCACATACAATTGTCCATGGGAAAACACTGGCTCTGGGAAGTAGAGTCCAACAGAGTCAAACATTTGTCCTTGTGATTTTATTAATCGTTATTGCAAACACGGGTGTTACGGGAAATTGTGCCCTTTTTAGAATGAAAGGTAGTTGTGTGTCTGGAGCCAAATCAATCTGAGGAATGATGATACAGTCTCCTATATTAGTACCTGTAATTATTTCAGCATCGAAGAAATTGTGGTGTAATCTTATTAGCAGTCGAGTTCCATTGCACAATCCCATTTTTGGATTAATATTTCTGATTAACATAACAATAACATCAATTTTCAATTGCAATTTGACTGCAGTGGCAGTCCTGATGGTGTTTGCATGTTTAAAAATTCAATGAGATAAGTAGTTTGATTTTTTTCAGAATCATCCATGATCATTGAATCTGTGCTATAGTATTTTTTTCATTTCACCAGGCAGCAAAGTTATAATTTCAGTATTCAATTCAATGGTGTGTTTATTTTTAGGAGTTGCAATAATTTTGCTCACAAGGGAATCCAAGTCGTCTACTTCAATGTGTTTCCCATGAACTGCTGTGACAATGGACTCCATTTCAATAAAGGTTTCTGGTATTTCAACTGCATCTGGTGGCAACCTATAACCATGCAACAGTTCCTTCACCGATTTTGAGTCCATTCATTGAATCAATGTTGTCCTTCAGTTCGCATGTTTTGTGGTGGTTTTGATTTTGGTGAAATGTGACCACAGAGGATTACTTTTTATGCATGCCTCAGTTGTCTCCATTCTCGTACCGCTTATTATCCTTGTTTTTGTCTGAAGTCTCTGCCTAAAATAAGCATTTTTCCTCCAAAGGGCATATAATTTTGTATAATCTCTTTCAACAATAAATCAGTGCATCTAAGTGCATGAGCGTGCATCATAGTCGCTTCATCACTTTTATAATTAGGGTGGCCTTTTTTCAGTGTGGCAGCTTCAGGTGAACGTAAGCTCATATGTGAAATAGATGTTTCAAATATTGGGATAAGTAATTTGAAGCCACTGTATATTATTCTTCCTCCTTTTAAAAGATGGGCACCTATTCCCATTGTTGCAAAAGGGAGAATGATTTGTCCAACCCACTTATATAACACCTTCATGTTTTACATTAAAGGAGTTTTCCTAGATCCTCCAGGTCCGTCCAAATAAAAGCAGCGATTTGCGTTGTCTCCATTCATGAGTGACTGGTGCCTCCTGAATTTGGGGGGGCACCCGCAGAAGTCGCCAACAGTGGCGGCCCTGCCAGAGGGGGCACCAGCCCTGATGACGGTATCAATGTTGGCTGTTGGGTGGGCACCGGCCTCATCGGGGGGGGGCACATGCACCCCTTACCAGCTGCCAATGTCTCCATTTATAACGGTAACAATTTGATCCAAGGCATATTTCTGTTGCCTGTTGAGATTACTAATTCGTTCCGTTTCTGCAACCTTCTTTGGCAATGTCATAAAGGGTGTCATCATTTTGTTTGATAATCATGCCTGAATCGGGGAGACCAAAAGAACTACAGTTCAGTTCACGAACCATCAATGATTCTCGTATATCCAGCAATGCCTTTTGTACTGCCACATCATCATGATGTCTCCTATGGTCCTCTGTCATGTCATCCCTAAATTGTTCCCATAGCTGCAATGCATTAGATGGCTTACAAAATATTCAAATGAATGCAAACATGTGCCTCAACTGTCTGGGCATTTGAAATCCAGCTGCTTCCTTCAGATAGCGGCTCCATTCTTCATCGTTGGCCAGCAAATTTTGTCGTCTTCCTGCTGCTTGAAATGTATCACAGAGGACAGCATTAATGGTACATAATTCTTCAAAACTGGTTGCTCCATGGATGTGCAATAGTAGCACTCAAACAGAATCTTACTATATCAGTTGGACTCACTAAATACATCCTAGGGAGAATGCTGTCTCCACCTCTGTCGTCTTTGCCAAACACCTTTTGGAAATCCATAACGGTATGGGATTTCACAGTATATAAATACCATCATGCTTTGGGGCAGCTGTGATTTAATGAAAACCAAGCATTTAAAGTCATTTTTTAAATGTCTGCATGATCAAAGGCCTCACGATCATGTCCTGGTTGAAAATAAATATACTGTCTACTGGAATGGCAAATGAACTGCTAATCTAATGATTCCATGAGATCTGTCATGCATATGGTTTTCCAGCAATCTCCACATATCTTTGGCGGTGTCACATAGCCAATTACCTTGATGCAAGGTATCTTGTCATGTTGAAGGCATTGATTATTTACTATTTTAATATTGGTGCAGTCACATCCTTTTGTAAACATTAAAGATATATTTGACAGACTTTATTGATGTCTACAAATGCTCATATCAATTAAGTATTTTGATAAAAGATATGTATTTATGGACCAACGTAACTGTCTACTATGTGTTTTGCCTACTTGTAAGTGTTTGGCTTCTTTTACATAAAGGATATATCCGTTGACATTGGCTATTGTTTCTTGTTGAAATTGCTTGGGAAAATGTTTCGTACAATTTCCCTCACTCATGCATAGTGAATTACTGTAGAAACTGCCACATTGTCTATGAATCATGCATTTTTTTCACATCATATAAAATTGGGTCTGTATCTGGAATTTTGGCACTAACTATATGATCGATGGCTGCTTGTGTGTGTCAAGTTTGTTTTACAATATAATAGCATGTGTGTATGTGGGAGGCCTCTTTTTTTTTTTTTTAAACTCAGTTGTGTACACATGGGCAATTACTGGACCAAATAGTTCGTTTTATGACATCAAGTAAATGCCAACTTAATTTTGAATACTCTTGCCACTAAGTCTGGTCTGTCTGAGAGACTTTGTCCAGAAAACAAGTTTTCTTGAATTGTAGGCCACTTTGGATTTGCAGTGAATGTAATTGTGGCAAAGTGGAGCTCCCTGCCTAGCCATGGTGCTAGGTTCCCCACTTGCCTTTGGGCACGCCCCCCACCTGACTCACCTGCCATGCCTTGCTATTAATTAATATGATGTTAATTAAGGTGGGAGGCAGCCCATTTTATTCCCCAATACCAGGGGGCGCCATCTGCGGCTCCGTACCTCCCCTACACCACAGCCCATGCCTCACAGATGGCATCCACTGATATTAGTCACTGGGCCCCAGAATCATCCAGTTCAGACCCCCACTGGATCCCTCCACTCAGGCAGCCTACTCCGCCCTCATTCAGGGCTGCCTAGCTCCCTGAATCATTTCCCCTTTCAGGCATGGTCTCCCCAGGAACTTTGGCCACACAGGCCCTGGCCTTGCCTCCAAGGCCAGTCGGAAACCCCAGGCCCTCTTAGCTCTGGGCGTCACTCATGGTGGGCCCCTGGCCCTTTTGACCTTTCTGGTCTTGGCTCCAGCATTGACCAGTCGAGGGTATTCTAAAATCAGGCCTCTGAGCCTCTAGCCCCACTCTTGCTCCTGGGTCCACCTATTAGCAGGTGACCCACCCAGTTGTGGGAGCTAAGGGTTAAGGCACCCTGACCCACCTTTCAGTGGGGTGGTAACTAGCCTGGTATATCCTGGGGGCTCCCACGCCACTGAGAGCTCCACCAGGCCACCCACTTCCAACAGGGTGCAGTTTTAGGTCATGTCCAGGACCAGGAGCCTCCTAGCCATTCCCTACAGCTCCTCTCTGTACCTCCAGGATGTTATGCAGCCGCACAGCCAGATGATGTTGCTGCCTGGGCAGCCAGCAGCAAACTGCCCTATTTATATGGGCAGCCAGAGCTCTAAAATGGCCACCAGAATCGGGGACCTGGCAGCTGCTTGGCCTAGGTTTTAAAGTGGCAGGCATAAACAGTGCTCTGCCACAGTAATAAACAGAGTAATAAACAGAGGGTCCTTATTTGCTCACCATGAGGGGGTTGTTGGTTACTTGCTCCTCTTCCCTTCAGGACTCGCCTGCCACGATTAAGGAGATGGAAAGGAATACGATGTTAATCCCTAAAGGAGACAGTGTTAAGTAATAGACCACCCAGGTATTATCTTCACCAAGTGCTGGCCTTTATTGTGATGGTTACAATGTAAATAACTGCGTTAATTGCCTCATTTAGCATGGAAGTGGCTGTTCCACTGCTTATCTGATTGCCGCTTTTGCTTTGATCTTTTCCCGATTGTGGGGGTCTCCTGGCCGTCCTGATTGGGGGGGGGGTATGATTTTCTCTGGAGCTTTTCTCTGGGGCAGCATACCTGGCCTCTTGGGGATCTCGCTAGCTGCCCGCCGTCTGGTGGGGGGTACCCCCAGCCTCACCAGTCTGACATCTTTCTCCCAAGTTTCTGTTCACCAAGCCTCCTGTTGCTCATCCATCTCTGTGCCACTCTCCCCTTCCCTAATGCTCCACGGGCAAATGTGGGATCTGCCTTCTATGCACAGCATTAGTCATAATTACCCTTATCCTTCCTGGTGTGCTAGCCCCCAACTGCTGTGCTCCGATATCCTGGGTTTTACTCAGTAACAAGGCTTCTGCTTGAACCCCTGTTACACATCTCCCCCCTTTGTTTTAAAAAAAAAAAAAGTAAAGTTGCTCAGTCTTTACGATCCTCGACCAGGCTAGTCATTCATTATTCTCCCATTGGTGTCTGTGTCTTCGGTGTATGACAGGAAGTCCATGTTTCCAGTCTGCTTCCCTGCCTGGTGCCTTGCTGTAAAATAAAAGGATTGTAAAGTGGGAGACCACCACATTAGCCTGGCATTAACTAGCTTGGTCATTCGTAGCCAGCATAGGGGTGCATGGTCCATGATCAGCATGAACCTTCAGCCCAGCAAGCAATAAAGAGAGTTCCACCCCCCACCAGATACCCAGGCACTCGCACGATATTCCATGATCAAGAGGTTCAGCGGGCATCAATTTTTTGCTGGCAAAGGCTATTGGCCTTTCTTCTCGCCCCTCTTCTTGGAAGATAATTGCTCTCAGTGTGGTGCCAGATGTGTCAGTTTGCAAAAAAAAAAAAGTCTCAAAGTCTGAGGTGTAGAGTACTGGATGTTGGCACTAGTCTGAAGGCTCAGATGGCCCTGTGGTTCCACTGGACTGGGCTCCTCCATCCTTTGGTTAGTTCTGTCAGAGGTGCTGCTTTCCTCAAGAAATCTTGGATGAAGTGTCTGTAGTAATTAGCAAAGCCTAGGAAAGACCATAGCTTGTTTTGAGTGTCCGTGGTAATGGGTGCCGTCTGATGGCCACCACCTTATCTGCTATAGGTTTTATCTTGCCCTGCCCAACCATGAATTCAAGGTATTGGGTGTCTCCCTCTTTCTGAGTGCACATTTCCAAGGGTTTGCAGTCAGTCTGGCCTGACAGTTTGTTAGACCCCAACTCCATGCGGCACCCAATGACCTAGGGTCCGATTGCTCAAGGAATCTGATACTCGTTAGCCAGAGCAAGCAAGGAGCAAACAGCAGCACACATTGCTCACAACAGCTTTATTCAGAATGGAGACGGCTTCAGGTGAGCTCCCTCACAGACACCCAGTCTATGAACACGGGGAGCAGCCCTGAACAATAGTTTTTTCCTACACTTATACACTTCGGTTTATACTCACTAACATCTATTCCACCCTGTCCCTCCTGTTTGACCCATTTCTCCTCCTATCTCAAGCTTACCATTTAATTCATTAGCATGGAATTGCCTGTGCATTTTACTCATTTTTTGCTATGAGTGCATGTCTAAGAACTTGACTCCTCCTCTTCAGTCAGTGGGTGGACTTTGACCAAAACCTGGAAGCTTCTGGAGGCTTCTACACTAATTACCATTCACCTTTTTGCATATGTTCATCTCGGATCCTGTTAACAATTATGTGTTGTTTTTTTCACATTCTAGTCTGTTTTTGTCTCGGGTTGTACCATCTTCCACATTCCTAAAATGTCACCTCATTCGCAGCACACAGACTTGCATAGACTTGCTGCTTTTTCAGGAAATGGTTGACACAATTAAGATGGTTACTTAACATAAGCAAATAGCTGGCTTGGATATCATTCTGCCTTGTGTCAGCAGCTCTGCTAGGTCACAGGTCATGCTTTTTATTCAGCTGCAAATCCAGTGCTCCTCAATACCTAAATATTGTCACCCTAACAGAGTTCATTGAGGATCTTCTGTAGGTGTTGGCAGTATGTGTGGTGAGCCAGTAGGGGACGCTCCTGATTTTGAGCCGCCCACCTCATTGCGTCTGACCACCTTCCAGGCTCCAAGTGCCTCCCTGGGGTTCCTGCTGCCACCATCTAAGGCTCTGGACCCAATTCTGGCTCTGTGCACCTTGGAAAATGCAGGCCTGATTGTCCAATGGGTACTAGACCCAATACAGGCACTTGGAGCACTTCCCCCAAGTCAGGGGCTTATTAGGGAAGTCTCCCGTAGTCCACAGACCTAAGGGCCCTCCTAGGCATAATTTAAGCCCTCCCCTCAATACGTCTCCCACACTGGTCACAAAGGAGAACTGTATTGATTACAGGGGTAGGGCGGAAACAGGGTAAAAGGTAGAGCCAGTATCATAGAAATATCAGAGGAATCCTATAAAGCAAACCAGTATGGCTGAGGTAGCCGTTTTGATCTCGCAGCTGAGTTACTGTGAGCTAAATATCTAGTCGGATCTTGAGTAGCTTACTCACACGCATCATCCAGAGGTGGTTGGAGTTTTCCTCTGGAGGCAGGTCACTCTTTGAGCATGCGGTTATGAGGAGAGAGCAAGTTTCAGATTCATCTGGGTGACTGCATGGATAATGGCTACACTTCTTCCTGGCCCGGGCCTTTAAATAATCTCTCTGACCTCAGCAGCCCAGTCCAATCGAAGCTGCCAGTGCTGGCCACTAGCCAACCAATCTACAAAAGCATCACTGGCTACCTGGGCCGGTGAGCGGGGTTTTTCCCTCCCCCTCCCCAGGTGACCAGAGAATCCACCTCCGAGGCACCAGGCTTTCGTCATGTAGGCAGGGAGGAAGTTCCCCTGCCCTGAGGAATTCAACACCAGCCTCATACGCTGGCAGAGACAGATTTCTGGAGAGGGGCACAGACGGTGGCCTTTCTGCCACACCCCCCTCCCCTTTAAAAGCTCGGACACAAGGCCTCTCAGGACCATGGGTCTGGGTGTGTCGGGTCAGGGAGTTCCCACAGGAGGCCAGAAGAAGAGGGGGAAAAAAAGACAACCTGAAATGAGTTATAACAATAACATACAGAAACCATAAAACCTGATGGGCAGTCTTACACTAGTGATCTCTTCACTAGTCCTAAGTCCAGAGGACCCACTACCCAGAGTCCTTTCGTGACAAGGCATCTGCTATCGCATTCTGGCTTCCCTTGATGTGCTCGACAGTGAAGTTGAACTCTTGAAGCTGCCAGACCCATCGCTGCAGCTTGGCATTAGTGTTTTGCATGGTCTACAACCACTGCAGTGGGGCATGGTCCGACAGGACGGTGAACTGTTGTCCCCATAAATAGGGCTTCAGCTTGTTCAGTCCCCAGACGATGGCCAAGCACTCCTTCTCGATGAATGACAGGTTCCGCTCCCGAGGGATTAGCTTCTGGCTGAGGTACACCATGCGGTGCCGTGTCTCTTGGTGCTCCTGAAAGAGTACAGCTCCTAGTCCTACGATGGAGGCATCTGTTGCCACGTAGAAGGGTTTATCATGGAGCAGTGCCTTCAGGATCAGTTGTTTGACTAGGGCAGCCTTGAGGGAGTCAAATGCTTCCTGGCACCCTTGCTGCCAGACCACTGAGTCTGGGCTGTCCTTCTTGGTCAGCTCATGCAGCGGTGCTGAAGTTGCTCCAAACCCAGGGACAAACTGTCTGTAATATCCTTCCAGGCCAAGGAAGGCTCTGACTTGCTTCTTGGTTTGTGGAGGCGGCCAGTCTTTGGCCTCGATCTTGTCCCACAAGGGATCAATATGACCTCCACCCACATGATGACCCAAGTATACTACCTCAGATAGTGCCCACTGGCACTTCTTTGGCTTTCACAGTAAGACCAGCTTGCTTGATCTTACCTAACACGGTGGTCAGGTGACTCAGGTGCGACTCAAAATCCTGACTGAAGATGGTGATGGCATCGATGTAAGCCATGGCAAACTGCTCACATCATCCTTGCATCAGATTATTGATCAGTCTTTGGAAAGAGGCAGGAGAGTTGCACATACCGAAAGGTAAAACTGTGAACTCATATAGCCCCATAGGAGTGGTAAAGGCAGACTTGGCTATGGCATCCGGGTCCAGGGCCATCTGCCAAAATCCTCAGGGGTAGTAATGGCATTCAGCTTCCGGTAGTCCACGCAGAACCGGATGGTCCCATCCTGCTTCCGGACGAGTACCACCGGACTGGCCCAGGGACTCATTGAAGGCCTGATTACCCCCAACTCCTCCATCTCTGCGATCTCCCGCTTTATTTCTTGCCTCACCTTCTCATTGACTGGGTAATGTCGGGAGTATATAGGGCGATGGCTGCCCGTCTCTATCGAGTGTACCGCCAGGTCCGTTCTACCTGGTTTATTAGAGAACACAGTCTCAAAGTCCTTGAGTGCTGCGAGCAGCTGGTCCTTGTCCAGGGAGGGCAGATGGTCCGGCAGGTGGAGTTCCTCAATCCCTGTCTCGCCATCCCAGTCCCCATATGTGACCGGCTCCTCTGGGTCCTCCGGTGTTCCCTCGATGGAGGGAACCCAGAATACCATCTCCTTTCTGTCATAGTAGGGTTTAAGCGTGTTTACATGAACTGTCTTAGGCTTTTTATTACCAATAGCCACTACATAGGTCACATCATCCAGTCTGTCCAGGACAGCATGAGGACGTTCCCAAGCGGCTTGGAGCTTGTCTGTGTTTAGTGGCAGGAAAACCATAACATTATCACCCTGCTCAAAGGTACGTAAGCGGGCCTTCTCATCATACCAGGACCTTTGCTTCTCCTGGGCCTGTCCCAGGGAGTCCCGTGCCACCTTCATCATGTCAGTCAGTTTCTGACAAAAGTTAAGCACATACTCCACCACTGAGGTCTTTGTGGAAGTGATCTTCCCTTCCCACTCCTCTCTCACCAAATTGGGAGGACCTCAAACTCACCTCCCAAACATCAACTCGAAAGGCGAGAATCCAGTGGACTCCTAGGGCACCTCCCGGTAGGCAAAGAGCAGATGCGGCAGTTTCTCATCCCAGTCATTGGGGTTGGAGTCCACATAGGCCTTTAGCATCCCTTTCAATGTCCCATTGAACCTTTCCACCAGCCCATTTGTCTGAGGGTGGTAGGCTGTGGTCTTAATGTGTTCTACCCCACAGCAGTCCCACAGGCACTTCATCACCTCCGCCATGAAGTTCCCACCCCGGTCAGTCCAGGATCTTGGAGGGAAAACCCAGCTGATGGAAGACCTTGATTAAGGCATCAGCCACCACGGGTGCCTCAAGGGAGGTCAAGGCAACTGCCTCCGGGTACCGAGTTGCAAAATCCACTAGAGTCGGTATGTATTTCTTTCCTCTATGAGTCTTATGCTTCAGCGGTCCCACGATGTCTACTGCCACCCTGTGGAAGGGTTGATCGATGATAGGGAGGGGCTGCAGGGGAGCCCTTCTCTTGTCCCCACTTTTGCCCATCTGCTGGCATGTCTCGCAAGATTTGTAGTAGTCCGTCACGTTCTGGGCAATTCTGGGCCAAAAAAAGTTCACCTGCAACCGCTGGCGTGTCCATTCCCTGCCCATGTGACCAGCACACGGTAGATCGTGAGCCATGGCAAGCAATTGCTGTCTGTATTTTCGGGGTACTATGAGCTGGCGCTGGGGCTCCCAGGTCTCGGCGTGGTTCTTCGGCATCCACAACCGATAGAGAAGCCCCTTATCCCAGACCACCTGTTCCCTCTTGTCCGGAGTGAACTCAGTTTCTTGCTCCTGAGCCATCTGCCGAAGTCCCTCCAAGCTGGGGTCCTCCTGAACCTCCCGCTTGAACTCCTCTTGCCCAGCTAGGCAATCAGCAGGGAGTGTGCACACACTCTCCAGGACTTCCTGGGTCTCCTCCGTGATAGTCTCACCTCCCTCTACCACTGATGGAATACACACCTACCCGGGACTGTCACTTAACCCACTCTCGGGGTCGCTAGTTCCCTCCAGGACCAGGGTGCAATCGTCGTCTGCAGGGGTCCCTTCCCCTGCGGCCAATGGCGTGGCTGTCTCCTGGGGATCTTCTAACGCCCCTTCTTTAGCCTTTCTGCTCTGCAGGTGAGTCACTGCATGAACAGTGCAGGGCTTTGGCTCTTGGGTCTGTTCCCACCTCTGGAGCTGTGATTCCTGCCCCATAAGATCCCAGCCCACCAGGATGGGGACCGGAGCCCCTTCCAGTACCCCCACTTCCAGGTACGTTGCACAGTCGTTCCACACGACGGGTGCATGGACTACCCATACCGTAAGAGGTGGGGGCCCCACCCCGTGAATAGTAAGGGTCTTCCCTGGGATTATGTCTGCAGGCGAGACCAGGTTGGAATGAATTAGTGTCACACTGGACCCCATGTCCAGTTCCCCCAAAAGGGTCCTCTCCTTAACCGTGATCATGGTCCGGTGGGGGGCCATCACCTCCTCTGAGTCCGTGATCCTGTAGCAACAGACACTCCCCTCAGAGTGGCTCCAGCCTTCCCCCTCACTGCTCACGGCTGTTGCACGCCTGATGGGCCGGGGTCTATTGCTTAGCTTTGGGCAGATGGGCTTGATGTGGCCTGGCTCCCCGCAGTTATAGCACCCCCTCTTCTCTGAATTGGGTGGTTTGTCCAAATCTGGGGCCGCCTTGTGCTCTGCAGGAGGTGGCCCTCTTTTCCCATTTTGACCTGGACCTCCTTTCCCCCCTCTTTGGGACCATTTTTGTTCCTTCCCAGAGTAGGGAGGCTTCTCACGATTTAGCAACAGTCAGTCTGCAACTTCAGTGGCCTTGTGAGCATTTTTGGGGTCCCTGTCCCTGACCAGGGTCTTAACCTATCTCGGACACCAAAAATAGAATTGTTCCAGCACCATGAGCTGGCGTGACTTTTCTAAAGTGTCAGCCTTGGCTTCGGCTAACCATTTAATGCATGTGTCCTCCAACAGGGCCACATAATCAGTCAATGACTTTCCGGGTTGTGGGCACGTATTCCGGAATTTTTTCTGAAAATAGTCCGGTCCTAACTTGAACCTTTTAGACACAGCAGCTTTAAAGGCATTATAGTCATCAGCTGCATCTGAGGGCAGGCTGTTCAGGACCACCGCCATGTCGCCTTCTACCAGAGCAGACAGGTACATCATGATCTTTTCCTCCGGCACCTTACATCGCTGGACTTGTCTTTCGAAGTTGCTTAGGAACACCGCAGGATCATTTCCATCTTGGTAGCGAGCAAAGGCTGAGACGTCCAATTTGAGGTGTTCCCCGGACGCTTGTGGAGTGTTCGCGTTTTCCCCCGCTGCTCTGCCGATGGAGCTGAGCCTCCAGCTTTTTCTCCTCCAGCTCCAACTCTTTTGCCTCCAGCTGGGCTTCCCTCTCCATCCTCTTCTCTTCCAGCTGGCGTTGTTCCCTCTCACGCTGGGCTTCCAGCTCCATCCTTTTAGCTTCTAGCTGTCTTTGTTCCTGTACTGTCTCGTGCTGGGCCTCCAGCTTTTTTGCCTCCATCTCCATCCTCTTCTACTCCAGCTGCAGCCTTTTTAACTCCAGCTCATGGAGTCTCTGCCGCTCCCCCTCAGAGGGTGATCTCTTGGCGGCCTCCGGACTTGACGAGCGGGAGCGTTTTCCTGGGTCGGACTTGGGAGTTGTCGAGCGTGAAGCTGACACTTGTTCTGACTTGCTGGTGCACAAGAGTTTAACCAGCTCTTCCTTCTTTAGCCCTTTCTTCATGTGAAGGCCTCTCTCTCTTGCCAGTACTTTCAGTTCAGGCACGGTCATCCAGACATACTCATCTGCCCTCCTGACTCTACACTATCCAGTCGACCCAATGCCGAATTAGAAATTGTTTGCTCAAGGGATTTCAGTGACTCTATTCCTTTCCCCAAATTATGCCTCAAATACAGCAGGGTATTCAGATCCCACCTCTCCCACCACGTGTGGCGAGCCAGTAGGGGGTGCTCCTGATTTGAGCCGCCCACCTCACTGCGCCTGACCACCTTCCAGGCTCCGAGTTCCTCCCTGAGGTGCCTCGCGTCTGGCTGACCCCTTCCCTGGAGCACACCCGCTAACCTGGGGTTCCCGCTGCCACCATCCAAGGCTCTGGACTCAATTCACCCCTTCAGCTCTTGCTCTGTGGCCTGTGTCATAGTATTGTTTCCATTTCTCTTGCCTCTGTCCCAGGTTCTCCTGAGTTATTGCCCAGGCTCTCTTCAGCCTGTCCTTAAAGTTGGTCACTGTCTGTGGTGGTGTCACTCCTTCAGCTTCAGTCTTCCACCCTTCACATGCCATGTCTAAGAGTGCCCTTGGGGCATGACCGTAGACCAGCATAAATGGGGTATAGGGGGTAGATGCTTGGGGCACCTCCCTGATTCAGAACAGAAGCAGGGGAATCATGGAATCCCACCCTCAGGGGTCACCCTGTATACACACCTGTATTATCCCCTTTAGGGTATGGTTGAAGCAGTCCACCAGGCCATCTGTCTGGGGGTGAAAAACGGAGGTTTTGAGTTGTTTGATATTCAGCATGCTGCGTATCCCCTTTAGGATCTTGCATATGAAGTTTCTACCCTGGTCCATGAGAATCTCATGGTGGGGGTGAACAAGGTCTCTCCCAATCCCTGCTGGTCCCCCCTGGTAAGTTTCTTATAGACAGCCACCAGGTCCCTCCTCAGCCTTCTCTTGTGAAGGCTGAACAGGCTAAGGTCCCATAGCCTCTCCTCATAGTCTGCCCTGCTGTCCCCAGATCATGTGAGTGACCCTCCTCTGGACCCTATGAATGCTGTACACATCCCTCCTGAAGTGCAGTGCCCAGAACTGGACGCAGTACTCCAGCTGTGGCCTGACCGGTGTCATATAGAGGGAGAGGATCACTTCCTTGGACCTGCTTATGATGCATCTGTGGATGAAAGGCAAGGTGTGGTTAGCTCTACTGACAGTGTCCTTGCATTGTTGGCCTATGTTCATCTTGGAGTCAATAACGACTCCAAAATCTGTTTCTGCCACTGTGCTTTCGAGAAGGGAGTTCCCCAGCCTGTAGATATGCTGCTGGTTCCTGTGCGGGCCGGGAGCGATCTGGGCCCTTTTTGTGCTCCGTGCGGGCTGTGGCCAGCAGCCCGGGCATGCTGGGTCGGAGAAAACAGGCGACACACTAGAATTAGGCACAGACGCATAATGGTTGATTCAAGATGGTTTACTTACACCGAAGATGGTCGCGGTGTAGGTTGGACAGTTTCCCAGGCACAGCTCTGCTTAAATCCTCGTTTGAGGACTCAGACAATATTCGGATCACTCCCACGGAGTTGTCGAGGCTCCGTGGATCCTTTTGCGCGCAGGGAGAGGGATATGTCGAGGATTGTGAACGGCGACGGGAGAGGCTGGAGGCTGATCAGACCTCTGTTGCAAATTGAGCGAAAGCCAATAATGGGGCTCGAATTATAATACAAATGGCGGGAACTCTTTGCAAAGTGCATTTCTGTGCTGCAAACAAGAAACGCAACCAGCAAAGAAAGCTACAAATTGGCGGGAAAATAATTCAGTGGTGCCAAAGCGCACACAAAAACAAAAATCACACCTTTGGGTTGTGACAGTTCCTACTGCCTAAGTGCAGCACCCTGCACTTGTCAGTATTGAATCCCATCCTATTCTTATTTGCCCACCCCTGTAACCTGTCCAGGTTCCACTGTAATCTGTCCTTCCCTTCTAGTGTGTCCACCTCACTCCAAACCTTGGTGTTGTCTGTGGATTAAAACAGGGTGCTTTTCACCCCATCATCCAAGTTGCTAATAAAGAAACTGAACAGGGTGGGCCCAAAGACCAAGCCCTGGAGGACCCCACTGCCCACTTCCCTCCAGGTTGACTATAACCCATCCACCACCAGTCTCCGAGTATGACCCCTCAGCCAATTTGCAATTCATAGATGTTAGGGTCGGAAGGGACCTCAATAGATCATTGAGTCCGACCCCCTGCATAGGCAGGAAAGAGGGCCGGGTCTAGATGACCCCAGCTAGATGCTTATCTAACCTCCTCTTGAAGACCCCCAGGGTAGGGGAGAGCACCACCTCCCTTGGGAGCCCGTTCCAGACCTTGGCCACTCTAACTGTGAAGACGTTCTTCCTAATGTCCAGTCTAAATCTGCTCTCTGCT
>NW_005841857.1:78531-123058 GCF_000455745.1 Alligator sinensis | reverse complement strand
GGAAGTGTCACCTCCTTGGACCTATTCGTCATGCATCTGCTGATGCACGATAAAGTGCCATTGGCTTTTCTGATGGCTTCGTCACACTGCCGACTCATGTTCATCTTGGAGTCCACTAGGACTCCAAGATCCCTTTCCACTTCCGTGCCACCCAGCAGGTCATTCCCTAGGCTGTAGGTGTGCTGGACATTTTTCCTCCCTAGGTGCAGCACTTTGCATTTCTCCTTGTTGAACTGCATTCTCTTGTTTTCTGCCCACTTGTCCAACCTGTCCAGGTCTGCTTGCAGCTGTTCCCTGCCCTCCAGTGTGTCCACTTCTCCCCATAGCTTTGTGTCATCTGCAAACTTGGACAGAGTACACTTCACTCCCTTGTCCAAGTCGCTGATGAAGACATTAAAGAGTATCCGTCCATGAACCGAGCCCTGTGGGACCCCACTGCCCACACCCTTCCAGATCGAAACCAACCCACCCACCACGACTCTCTGGGTGCGACCCATCTCAGGGTCTAGGCTTGGTAGTCTGGTGCACTGCTGCTGCCTCTCTACAATCCCAGTGAGAGACTTGTCTTGCCCCTCGCTTAGGAACACTGAGGCAAGAACTCATTGAGGAGTTCAGCCTTGTCCCTCCTGTCGGTCACCAATTGTTTCTGCCCATTTAGCAGGGGTCCTATTCCTCCCTGGGCCTTCCTTTTACTCCCTATATATCTAAAAAACCAATTTTTTGTTATCCTTTACTTGGGATGCCATCCTCGGCTCCCTGGTAGCTTTGGCCCGTCTAACTGCCTCCCTACAAGCACGAGCAGAGAAGGTATACTCCTCTTTGGTAATCTCTCCCCGTTTCCACTTTTTATGTGCCCCCCTTTTTGCCCGTAGGCTGCTCTGGATTTCTCTGGCCAGCCAAGGAAACCTCTTGGCCCTTTTTCCCCCGCAATCAGGATCGTCTCCCTCTGAGCCTGAAGGATCATTTCCTTAAGTCACAGCCACCCTTCCTGGGCTCCCATCTCTTCAAAACTCTTACTCTGCAGTGCGTCCCTGAGTAATCAGCTTTCCTAAAGTCTAGCACTTTCACCCTATTAGTTACCTTAGCCACTCAACGTCTTATGGTGAATTCTGTTATTTGGTGATCACTGTCCCCCAGGTGACCACCAATCTGTAGGTCCCCTACCATGTCATCCCCCATTGCCAATACCAGGTCCAGCAAGGCATTCCCCCTAGTGGGACCGTGTACCTCCTGTGTCAGGTGGAGGTCCTGTACACAGGATAGGAACCTGCGTGAATGGTGGGACTTTGCTGTCTGCGTCTCCCAGCAGATGTCTGGGTAGTTTAAGTCCCCCATGACTACCGCCTCCTTTAACTTTTATGGTCTCCAAGAGCTGCCTCAGGAGCTCCAAATCTATTTCTTCCCCTTGGTGTGGGGGTCTGTAGCAGACCCCTACCACCAAATCCCTTTCTCCTTGCCCCCCATGTAACCTAACCCACAATCCTTCTACTTTCTCCTCCCATTCCATTTTGATAAGGGTCGAAGTATATTGCTCATTGACATAGAGCGCAACCCCTCCCCCTCTCTTCCCCACTCTATCCTTTCTGTACAGCTTATAACCCTCAATATGTACTGCCCAGTCGTGGGAATAATCCCACCAGGTTTCTGTTAGCCCTACTAAGTCGTAGGTGTTTTCTGCAAGCAGGAGTGCTAGTTCATCCTGCTTGCTCCCCATGCTCCTAGCGTTAGTGTATCGGCACTTGAGCCCTGTGACTGGCGCCTTTGTTGCCCCCCAGCTCTGATGCCCAAAGGGCCCCTTATTCCTTACTTGCTTGTTGCTTACCTGTAGTGTACTGCTGACTGCCCCACAGATTGCAGGTTCCTGATGTTCTCCTTCTTCAGGCTCAGTTGTCCTTCTGGGTGCCACATGGTTTGGTGGTCCACGGCTTCCCCTGCCTTCATCTTCCCCTTCCCCCAATGAGCTTAGTTTGGCGGATCTCCTCCGGCGGGCTCTAATCTAGAAGAGAACACACACTTACCTTTGGGGGCAGGTGAAGCCCATCCCAACTGAGCATGTCTCTCGTCATGATGTGTGGGTCATTGTCAAGGAAGCCGAAGCCTGCCTCGAGACACCATTGCCGAAGCTGCCAGTTGGTCTCTTTAATGAAGTTCTCGTGTCGTCCTCCATGTCCACTCACTGGTAGGACAGGAGAGAATACCACCCGTGCACCTGTCTCCCTCAGCACACCACCCAGAGCATGGTAGTGCATCATCAGGTGATTGGGGCTTCTCCTTGCTGTATCATTAGTACCCACATGGACTAGGACCATGGGGTAGTAATCGGTGGGCTAAATCACGGCCTGGATCATTCCCGTCGCGTCCCGAATCTTTGCTCTGGGCAGGCAGTAGACCTCTCGTGTTGAGGGGTCCTGGTGACAAATGGGTCCTTCCGTACTTCTCAGGATGGAGTCGCCTATGACGATCACTCAACGCCGTCTCCTCTGGGTCTGCTTGGTTCCCTTGACCTGTTTGAAGCGTGGAGAATGTGGTGTTGCTTCCTGCCCAGGGCATTCCTCCTCTCCTTCCATATCCTGCAGCATCACCAGGGCCTCATACCTGTCCTCCAGTCGGACTGGAGGAACTGGTACCGGTATGCTGCGAGCAGCCCTGGTCCTGAATGTGACCGTCTGCCACTCTGCCATGGAGGGCACCTCCTGGGGTGCTGCTTCATTGGGTGCCTGGTTCTGCAGGGAAAGGAAATAACTGTCAATTTCATCCTCTACCTCCCTGATACCCCTCAGCCTGCTAACCTCTTCCCGGAGCTCCCTCACCTGAGCCTCCAGGGCCCTAAGATGGGCACCTGCAGGACAGGTGTGGGGGCCCCTGATCTCTGCCCCCCTGGCCCTGCTGGGGTTCCCCCACAGGCCAGGAGGCAGGGGGATACCAGCCCTCCCATTGGCTCAGTCTGGGTGGAGGCCTCAGACCATCCCCAGGTAGGCATGGCCCCCTGGGCAAAGGCCCTAGCAGCACTCTGCATCGACACCATTGTATAAGCTGCTGTTTGTTAGTTCTGTGTGCTGTCTATGCCCTACCCTTGCAGGAGTCTTCCTCCTGGCCCTTCCTGCCCGCCCGCTGGTGTGAACGCCTGCGCAAATGCCAGCACGCTCTATTTGCGCCATGCAGCTCGGGAGTGCGGCTCCCTACTGGCTCAGCTATAAGGGACCCGGAGTGCTTCCCCTCCAGATCCGGCTCAGTTGGGCTGGGTCCCTCCACCCCACTTACCTTCGGGGGATCAGCTGTTGCTGTCCCCGCTGCTGATTCCTCTGCTGCTGCTTCCGCCTCTGCCTTGGGTCAGTAAGTAAGTAAGTAAGGGGGCAAACGTTTGCGCAGGACACATGTGCTTGGATCCTCTGCTCCCCGCTGCTGGTTCCCAAGTGCCGGAAGCTACGTCAAACCGTGGCTTTTAAAGGCCGCGGTTTGAATTTCCCGCCTCTGCCCCAACAGCCAATCAGGCGCTCCGGTCTACCTTTTTTACTCCCTATGTATTTAAAAAGGACTTCTTGTTATCCTTGATCCAGGTAACTAGTCCCAGTTCCATCTCTGCCTTGGCCTTCCTGACCACCCCTCTACAGCCCCGAGCAACCGAGGTATAGTCCTCCCTGGGGATGGCTCCTCCCTTCCATTGGGTGTATGCCTCCTTTTTAGCTAGGAGACATTCCCCTATGCTTTTGGTGAGCCATGGGGGCTTTTGCACCCTCTTGCCCCCTTTGATCTGTGTTGGAACTACCTCCTTTTGGGCTTGGAGGATTGTGTCCTTAAGGAACTACCACTCTTCTTGGACACCAGACTCCTCTCCCCCCGTTGTCGTTCGCCCCTCCCCCCCCCCGACTATACTCCTCACCTCATTGAAGTTCGCCCTCCTGAAGTCCAAGGCTGCTGCCTTACTGTAAGCCTTTGCCACCTTGTGCTGGAAGGTGAATTCCAGCAGGTGATGATCGCTGTCGCCCAGGTGGTCAAACAGCCGCAGACCCTTCACCAGGTTGTCGCCCGTGGCCAGGACCAGGTCCAACAAGGTGTCTCCCCTGGTGGGGCTGTGCACCTCCTGGGTTTGATGGAGGTCCTGTATCTTGGCTAGGAACCTATGTGAGTAGTCAGACTTGGCTGACTGCTCTTCCCAGCAGATATCTGGAAAGTTCAGGTCACCCATGATGACCACGTCCTTTAACCTAACTACCTCTGTGAGCTGACTTAAGAATTTCCGGTCTAGCTCTTCCCCTTGGTTGGGTGTTCTGTAGTAGACCCCCACCACTAAGTCCCTTTCCCCTCGACTTCCTTGTATTCTAACCCAGAGCACTTCAGTGTGCCTCTCCCCTGACCCAGGGCTACTTGTTGAGGTTGTATATTTCTCTTTGACGTAGAGCGCCACACCCCCACCTTTCCTCCCTGTCCTATCCCTCCTATACAGCCTATAGTCCTTGATATTCACTGCCCAGTCATGAGTTGGGTCCCACCACATTTTGCTGAGTCATTTCGTTGAGCCCCACTATGTCTAGCTTGGTGTCAGCTAGCAGGAGGGTAAGTTCTTCCTGCTTGTTCCCTATACTATGAGCATTTGTGTAGAGGCATTTGAGGCCTCCTGAAAATGCATGCACTGGCCCCCTAATCTCAGTACTACCTGGCCCCCTGTTGCTTACCTGGGTAATTGTTCTGCTCATCATCAGTCTAGGCTTGGCTGTTCTTGTGGGTGATTCTTGGTTTAGTGGTCTAAGGCTTCCTCCGCCCTCATCTTCCCCTTCCCCCGGTGAGCCTAGGTTAAAGCCCACCAGAGGAGATCTGTCAACCTAGAAGAGAACACACTCTTACCTTTGGGGGAAAGGTGAGGCCTATCTCGCCTGAGCATGTCTCTCATCATGATGTGCAGGTCATTGTCTAGGAAGCTGAAGCCCACCTTGAGACACCATTCCCAAATCCGCCATTTGATCTCCCTGATGCAGGTCTTGTGTCATTGTCAACTTCTGCTTACTGGTAGGACAGAAGAGAATACCTGTGTCCCTATCTCCTTCAGTACCCCCCCCCACCCCCAAGTATGGTAGTCTGTCATCAGGTGATCAGGGCTTCTTCTGGCCGCATCATTAGTGCCCACATAGATTAGGACCATGGGGTAGTAATCGGTGGGTTGGATCATGGCCTGGATCATCCCCATCATGTCCTGAATCTTTGCTCCAGGCATGCAGTAGACCTTGCATGTCGAGGGGTCCTGGCGACAGATGGGACCCTCTGTACCTCTCAGGATGAAGTCACTTATGATGATCACTTGATGTTTCCTCCTCCAGGTCTGCTTAGCTCCTTCAGCCTGTTCAGAGTGTGGATGTAACAGGAGGGTGGTCAGGGTCGCCGTGCTCTCCCATACCACCTCCTTTACCATGTCCAGGCTGCTGGCTAGCACCCTCCAATTCTCTCCCGCCACGACTTTGATCTTATATATGTATTTTATAGGGAGGCTGCCTTTCATCTACTAGTCCACGGTTCTCCTGTTATCTTTAGGTCTTCTATGGTAGTGAGCGTTCCTGTACACTCCAGCCTTATAGGCTATGTGTGGCTCCAACCACCCCTGTACCATGCCCCAAGCCTCGCAGATGTGCCTGACGTTGTTAGGTCTGTCTCTCACCGTGCCCTCTCTAGCACTTGGGCTCTTAGGTGTCTGTCTGTCTGTCTGTCTGTCTCCAGGGCCTTCTCAGTAATGCCGCCTTCTCTCCAGGGCTCACCATGCCCACACGGGCTTCTCAGCAATGCCGCCTCTCGGGGGCTTCTCAACTGCCCCACTCTGTGGCTGGGGTCTGTGCACCCCAAATGCTGTGCCCTCACTGGTGCTGGGATCCCCACTCCACTGTGAGTCCCCTATGAGGCCTCCTCCATCCCCTGATAGCCTCACCCAAACCACTGGTGATAAAACAGCAACACAAATAGAAGCCACCCGGCTATAATTATGCTGAAGCCTACCAGGGATCCTTTCTCTCTCAGCAGTATCAGATGCTGCTCCTTCATCAATCCTCTCCTCTCTTACATGACAGGGAGCTCCTTCCTCCTTGGCTGCTGGTAGGGAACTCCTGCCTTGACCTCAGTCCTGGTGTTTAAATGAGAGCCAGGCCCTCCCCTTCCAGTCAGCTGACTGCTAGCAGGTATTGGACACTGGCTCCCTCTGGTCATTCAAGCAACTGGCACCTGAGTAGCTATGCTGGCTCTCCAAGTAGCAGGCACCTTAGTGCCCTGCTATATTGGAGTTACCTCCTCCCCTTCCTTCTCCTGCACTGTCACCAGGGCCTCGTACCTGTTCTCCAGCTGGACTGGAGGAACTGGTACTGCTTTGCTGTGAGCAGCCCTGGTTCTGGAGGTGACCATCTGCCACTCTGCTGTGGATGGCACCTCCCAGGGTGCTTCTTCCTTGGATGTATGGCCCTGCAGGGAAAGGAAATGCCCATCAATTTCATCCTCTGCCTCCCTGATCCCTCTCAGCCTGCTAACCTCCTTCTGGAGCTTCCTCACCTGTGCCTCCAGGGCCCTAAGATAAGTGCCTGCAGAACAGGTGTGTGCACCTGCAGGACACTTGAGTTTGTGACAACTTTTTTGATGGTGTTGGGCATCCAATTGTCCTCTCACAATAGTCAGTACCTCAGCTCCTGCTTTTCCTCAGCTGGCCCCACTGCTAATAAATTGCTATTCCCAATTGATTTATTTTTCCAGATGTGGAAAAGGGGTGGAGAGAGCTGCACCAGAGGCAAGAGGAGGTTGCAGCTCTGGCAAAGAGCTCCTGCTTTTTCTTAGCTGGCCCTGTTGCTATTAAATTGCAATTCCCAATTTATTCACTTCTATTTATTTATTTGTAATGTGTGGAAAAGGGGTGAAGGGAGCCACCATGCTGGAGGAGAAGGCTGTGCCAGTGGAGGGGCTTCCATTTTAACTTAGCTGGCCCAAACCCCCGCCCGCCTGGACCATGCAGCCAATTGGCGCTTGCGCAGTTGGCCAAAAACATTACGGATGGATAGACAGAGATACAGACATATGGACAAAGCCTTTTATTATGTTAGGACTTTGAATTTTGGTCACATGCATAAATTTCCATTGTGATTTCATGAAGCACAGGGCATGCTCTTTCACTGTGTCCTTGTTCCCTCCCCATGTCTGCATGCATCTGCTGTTTCTTGTTGCATTTTAGTCTTTTCCCACACAGCTACTTTCAGTCTACCTTTTTGCTCTGTGTTTGTACAGCACCAAGCACAATAGGGTCTTACCTATAACAGTGCAAATAATAAGTAGTGCAGGCATGATAATAACAGTGCAGGCATGATGTAATCATGTAAGAAGTTCATGGGCTAAAGGCACAAGCTTGGACATGAGAACTGAGTCACAATATTGGGAGTCTGAGACAGAGGGTCATAATCCTAGGTATCAGTTAGAATTTGAAGCATTTCACTAGAGGTTGAGCTGGGTTCATGGTTGAATCGAGCTGTTGGTCAAGCTGGGGGTTTCCAGATTGGAACAAGGCTGGGTAGGTCCAATCTCAGAGAGTCCCAAGTAACAATACACGAAAATATTGTTGCTGGGACTAGGCAGTAAGTTGGTTCTTATAAGCCTCCTGTAGAGGGTTGTCATACAGCTTTTTATTTTCCCTGGGGAAAACTTATCCCCACAAAAAAACCCAATGTCCATAATGAAACAACCCTTTGTTACTTGCCCAAGTGTTTAACTCAAATTTGCAGTCCTCCTCAAATTGGGATAGGGCTATACCAGCTATGTGCTGTCTCCTCAGTACCATAGCTTTTGTGTTATCCTTCAGCTCCCCTCCCTGGGAGCTTTTAAACTTCTCTGGTCCAGGCAATCATCCCTGTCAGTTGGCCCCATGTTCCGGTGCAGGCAAGCTATTACTCATTAAACCCCATGAAACCCACCCCAACCCTGGAAACAATGAAAATGGTGTAGATGTGACTCGGAGAAATGAGAGAGGGTCCAGAGGTACAGGAAGGAGGTTAGCTGCCCTATGGCCCAACTTTGGGACCTGGTCCAACCACTGTGTACCCAGGCCATGAGGATATGGCCCAGGGCCCAGCGGCTCTGGGGAGGAGGGTGGGCACCCCTCTTAAGGGGCAGTTGCCACAGGTTGGTCTTGGCCTGGGAGAGGGGGAGGCAGAACCTGTGTCCCTTGATAGCTCTAGTGGGCCTGTGGGACCTGCTTGGGGGCCAGTCATGACACCATCCAGCCAACTTGCCCCCAGCTGGGCCCTGACCTGGTGCTGTGGCCCCAGGCTGGCCAGTGGAGCTAGATGGCTGTGGTGGGGCTGGCAGAGCATGGGGGACAGCAGCAGGAGTGACTGGGGCAGGGATGGAGGCCATGACATGCTCACTGACCCTGCACTCATTCACTATGTCCACATCAGTGGAGGCCCACAGTTGCCACATCTCCTCCAAGCTCTCCAGGACTAGCTGTCACTCCTTCTCAGTCTGGGTGACCAGGTGCTCCAGGGCCAACCTCCCAGCCTGCGCCACCTCAATGGCCACAGCATGGTCATGGCAAAAGTAGTGGAGCTCCTGCAGGATTTGATTGTGGAAGTCCTGAGCCTCCTGGTGGTGTGACTGCTTCATCTAGAGGGCTGTATCCTGCCAGTTTTCTCACTGTGTGCGCCACTCCCTCTGCAAGTGGCGCATCCAGATGGCTCCTGGCATCTGCGAGACTTGGTGGGCAGCTCCTGGGTGCAGGGTAGTGGCCTCTCCTTTATGAAATGGGCTGTCTGGAGAGAGTGAATTGATGGCCATCTTTAGCTATGGAAAAATGGATGGGTCAAGAACAGCCTTGCGAGGGTCCCCAAGAATTAGTTTCACTCTTGGCAAACGACCAAGCAGAGAGTACCCAAGCCAAGGCCATGTGGGCCTATCCCCCTGACAAGGGCCACAGTCATCCTGGGATCTGGCTGTCCCCTTTCACTGTGTGTGTGTGGATGGCTTGCTGCCCATAGTTTTCGTAGTTCCCTACCTGGAGAGATCCTCCTGGGGAACAGCATCATAGACAGTTCAGGCTTCAGTGCCCAGCTTCTCTCTCTAGCAGGGAAGACTGGTGTTCCAAAAGGGCTGGGCCCTCAGGTACTGGCCCCAGTGCTGCAGAGCTGGGGCCCTATGGGCTCATGGGGTGAAGCCTACACCTCTCCCATCCTCATGGCCAGGGCCAGCTCCATCCAGCAGGGAGTGCTGCAAGGTGGGGAGATTGTCCTGGCCCTGTTGGGATGTAGGCCCCAACATGCCTGATGAGTGAGGGTCAGGAGAGGAGGGAGGTGACAAGGATGCGCTTGGGGTACAGGCAGGCCTTGAAGGAGTGGGCCAGGGGAGAAGGGAGGGACAGGGGGATGATGGAGGAGTCTCCCTGTTCCCCATTCCATATGTAGGACTTACCAGGTCTTGGTGACAGGTGGCTGGCTTGACTGGGAGAGCTTGGATCATGGGGCATGGGCTGCAGGGAGCGCTGGACGAAGCATCTGGTGGGAGTGAGGCCTGGTGTCAAGGCTGCCAGGGCATTCCCTCCACCCATTTATGTGACACCCCTGGCTACTCCTCCCCACTCCTACTGCTGTCCTACAGGAGGCAGGGGACCTCTCACTCAGGGTTCCCCTCAGGTGTGGGGGTGGCACTGGCTGTGGCCTGAAGTGCCTGCCCCGCATTGCTGTTGCTCCTGACACTTGTAGATGGTAGGAGACCAGCAGGACTAGAGGATGGCTCTGCCTCCAGGGACTCAAGCTGGTTCTCTGAGCTGGCTGTCCCTGCCTCTGCTCCTCCTTCCGTGGCAAAGGAGTAGTGGGGGGGCTTGGTGGCTGTGGGCCCTAGGATGCAGGTCAGCTCCTTATACTAGGGCGTGGTGGTGCACCATGCCTCTGACCACCAGTTAGCTTCGCAGACAGCAGCAAATTGCTGCTGCAATGCCTTGGCCTTTCTGAGGCAATACTGCCATGTCTTCCAGTGCCCCTGCTCTAGTATCTGGGCCACTATTGCCTGGAAGATGTATTCATTGCAGTGACCCACTTTGAACTGTTGAGATGCATCCTCCTGGCCCCAAATGGCTAGGAAGTCAGCCACTTCATCTGTCCTCCAGCTGGGTCCCCAGTGCTGGCCCTGGCCAGGCTCCTCTGTCAAGGTCCCACCACTTGCCTCACTAGTTGGTATCCTGGTGTTACCTGCTTAGAAATTCAAAATCTTTGATATAAAATTCCAAATACAAGGGTAGGGGCCACCACACACCTTCCCCTACCCCCACTGAGCACATGTAGCCTCCACCCAAGGCTACACGTGGTGGCAATAATCAGTCTGGTCCTGCCCAAGACAAGGGTGCATGGCATCAGGCCAGGTCAGCACTCCACTCCACCTGAGCCTGGTGAATCACTGCTCATGGTCCCATTGTTGCCTGATGCAGCCAAACACTGGGGTTGTGCATGGCAGAAGTAGGGGCGGGAGTGTGGCACCCCCTACCAAAGCAGCACAGTGAGCTGATGGGCATCTGTCTGCAACTGTCCCTTGCCTCACTCTTGGCTCTGCTGCTGCTGCTTGATGTCACCAGCCATGAGGGCTTTGCACTGTAGGGAGGGTCCACCCCAGACAGTCCCCCAATCTGGGGCCCACACAAGCCATTGGGTGGGTGGGCTCCATGACTGCCCCTTAGGTTCTTGCCCATTTGTAAGTGGCTCTTTCAGGTTGAAACTGACAGGCTTCAGAGAGCTGTTTGCAAACAGGGAAACCTGGTTTTCCCTTTTAGAAAGGGAAATTCACATTTTCCTATGCCTCTTCTTACCAGGATCACCCATGGTCCCTGCTGCAGCTTCCAACTCCTTTGGACTAGGCTGGTGGTTTGGATAGTCCTGGGTGCCTTCACCTCCAGGACAGGGGCACAAGTGGCCCCTATGCAGTCTGGTCCTTGTCGTGGTCACCAGGTGGGCTCTGAAGCAACCCAGGACAAATCCTGGATCCCAGCCAGCTCCAAGCCACTGCTACTAGCCTTGCCCTACTTTTATTCCCTCCAGCACGCCCAAGGGGTGTGCTCACTTAGCAGAGCAAAGGGCAGCTATAGAGACTTTCTGGCCAGATATCAGAGCATCGCTCTGGAGGACGCCTTCTCCGGGTTGCCTCAAGGCATGGTCCTGGACCATGACTTGCCCCAGTTTTTCACCATGGGGTTTTTGTGTGTGTGTGTGTGTGTGTGTGTGTTTTGGGGTTTGTTTTTTATTTTATTTTATTTTATTTTATTTTTATTTTATTTTATTTTTTTACATCTGGATTTTCAGGTATCAAGTTCAGAGCCTGCGGTGCAAATATGCAGTCTAGGGAACATTTTTTTTTTTTTGTTCTTAACGTGCCTCTTGTGGTATCTCAAACTGCTTTAAGATGCTGCAAGAGGCATGTGTGTGCTCATCTGGATACAACCATAGAGACCAGATGAGCCTCTCAGGCCTTCCATGGTTTTATCAGTTTAATGTGGCATATCTGTGAACCATACCACTTCCCCACCAGATAAACCTCATAATGTATCCAGCCTACCCTCTGGAGGATCTCAAAAGGTCCTTGCCACTTCACCAGTAACTTATTCTTGTAGGACAGGAGTAATAGTAGGATTCAATCCCCTGGCTGGTAGACACAAAGCTGCCCATTTTTATTGTATTGCTGTTCTTGCTCTTGTTTGGACACTTCAGTATTTTGCCTTAAGCGCCCCCACCAGGTCTAACTTTTCCTGCAGTTTCAACACATACTGAAATAGGTTTTGTGTCACTGTCTCCTGAGCCCACTATGACACTTGCAGGAGGTCTGACACCCCCAGGCTACTTCCCATACAGTAACTTAAAGGGCAAAAAGCCCATGGACAACTGTGCAACTTCTCATGGCAAACTAGTAGGGCAATAACTGATCTCAATGTTATGGCTCCTTTGATACAAACTTCCTCAACATCCCCTTCAGTGTTTTGATTTAAACCTTTAGACTAGGCCATCCATTTGGGGATGGTACAATGAAGTCCTTACTGAATGGACCTTTACATCCTAGACCTCCCATAATAACTCCTGAAAATCTGTAGTAGCTCCATGGTCAATGTTTGCCTTGAAGCCAAGTTAATTGATCCCACCTTGCTATAGTGGGTGGCATAGTCTACCAGGACCAAGATGAACTTGGATCCCCTTGAACTAGGCTCCAGGGGTCTCACACAGTCCATCCTGGCCTGCTCAAAGGGTATGCTGACAAGAAGGACGGGCACCAGTGGGGCCTTATGATCAAGCTGAGGGGCAAACCTGCTGGCATTCAGGGCGGGATGAACAATAGTCTTTGATTTCCTGTGTAACTCTCCTGCTGAGAACCCATCAGCAACAACAAGGTCTGATTATATGTCTCTCTGTGTCCCAATTACCCACACAGAGGGACATATACTGGATCCTACCAATGATCTTGAGTGAAATCTTTGTCTTTTTCTCCACCTGATCCATTTATAGTTTCATAGTTGTTAGGGTCAGAAGGGACCTGAGCAGATCATCAAGTCTGACCCCTTGGGTAGGAATGAATGCTGGGATCATATGACCCCAGCTAGGTGATTTATCTAGCCTCCTTTTTGAAGACCCCAGGGGTGGGAGCGAGTACCACTTCATTTGGAAGTTGGTTCCAGATCCTAGCTGCCCTGACTGTGAAGTAGCGCCTGCTGATGTCTATCCTGAATCTACTCTGTCAACTTGTGGCTGTTATTCCTAGTTACTCCGGGTAGTACTCGGTGGAACAGGGCCTCTCCCACTCCCCTCTTGTCACCCCTGTAAGTTTTTTTTCATAGATGGCCACCAGATCTGATCTCAGCCTTCTCTTGTGGAGGCTGAACAGGTTCAAGTTCCATAGCCTCTCCTCATAGGGCCTGCCCTGCTGCCCCCTGATCATGTGAGTGGCCTCCTCTGGACCCTCTTGATGCTGGCCACATCCTGAAGTGCAGCACCCAGAACTGGACACAGTACTCTAACTGCGGCCTGACCAATGTTGCATAGAAGGGGGGGATCACTTTCTTGGACCTGCTCATGATGCATCTGTGGATGCATGACAAGGTGCAGTTAGCCTTGCTGACCACGTCCTCACATTGTCGGCCCGTGTTCATCTTGGAATCAATAATGACTCCAAGATCCTTTTCTGCCTCTGCACTAATGAGAAGGGAGTTCCCCAGCCTGTAGGTCTGATGCTGGTTCTTCCTCCCCAGGTGCAGCACCTTGCACTTGTCAGTGTTGAAACCCATCCTGTTCTCATCCGCCCACCCCTATAACCTGTCCAGATCTAGTTGTAGCCTGTTCCTCTCTCTTCTAGCATGCCCATCTCTCCCCACATCTTAGTGTCTTCCACAAATTTGAACCAAATGCTTTTCACCCCTTCGTCCAAGTCACTGATAAAGATGTTGAACAGTATAGGCTTGAGGACTGAGCCCTGGGGGACTCCTACCCACATCTGTCCAGGTAAAAAATGACCCATCCACCATCACTCTTTGGGTGCAGCCCTCTAGCCAGTTGGTGACCCATCTGACTGTGTAGGCATCAATGCCAAGTCACCTAGTTTTTTTAATGAGAATGGGGTGAGAGACTTTGTCAAAGGCCTTCCTAAAGTCCAGAAATACTATGTCCACCATAACACCTGTGTCCAAGGATTTTGTGACCTAGTCGCAAAAGGCAACCAGGTTGGTCTGACAGGAACTATCCCTAATGAACCCATGTTGGCTGGCCCTGAGCATAATTTCCCCTGCTGGTCCCTTGCAGATGTGCTCCTGGATGATTTCCTCAAAGAGCTTCCCCAGGACTCAGGTAAGGTCCTATAGTTACCTGGGCCCTCCTTCCTCTCTTTTTTTTGAAAATGGGGGCCACATTGACCTTTTTCCAGTCCTCTGGCACCTCACCAGAGCATCACGAGTGCTCATAAAGCAGTGACATGGGCCCCACAATGACCCCTGCCAATTCCCTCAGGGAACTTCTGGTGAGGCTGGATGTGTTTAAATCAGCAGGTCCAGATGATCTCCACCCTGGGGTGCTAAATAGGTCCTCTCTGACCCTAGGCCTGACTGCCTCTCCTGAGTCCATCCAGAATCCCAGTGGAAGAGATGGCTTGGTCCCTGCTCAGAAGAATGGAGGCAAAGAATTTGCTAAAGAGAGACTCCCAGGGTAGGAGTCAGCACCACTTCTCTTGGAAGTTGGTTTCAGATCCTAGCCACCCTGACAGTGAAGTTGCGCCTCCTGATATTTAGCCTGAATGTACCCTCTGCCAGCTTGTGTCCATTATTTCTAGTCACTCCTGGGAGTGCTTGGGGGAACAGGGACTCCCCCAATGCCTGCTAGTCCCCTCTGACTAGTTTGTAGACTGCCACTAGATTTTCCCCCCTCAGCCTTTTCTTGTGGAGGCTGAACAGGTTCAGGTCCCATAGCTTCTCCTCGTAGGGCCTGCCCTGCTGCCCCCTGATCATGTGAGTGGCCTCCTCTGGACCCTCTTGATGCTGGCCACATCCTGAAGTGCAGCACCCAGAACTGGACACAGTACTCTAACTGCGGCCTGACCAATGTTGCATAGAAGGGGGGGATCACTTTCTTGGACCTGCTCATGATGCATCTGTGGATGCATGACAAGGTGCAGTTAGCCTTGCTGACCACGTCCTCACATTGTCGGCCCGTGTTCATCTTGGAATCAATAATGACTCCAAGATCCTTTTCTGCCTCTGCACTAATGAGAAGGGAGTTCCCCAGCCTGTAGGTCTGATGCTGGTTCTTCCTCCCCAGGTGCAGCACCTTGCACTTGTCAGTGTTGAAACCCATCCTGTTCTCATCCGCCCACCCCTATAACCTGTCCAGATCTAGTTGTAGCCTGTTCCTCTCTCTTCTAGCATGCCCATCTCTCCCCACATCTTAGTGTCTTCCACAAATTTGAACCAAATGCTTTTCACCCCTTCGTCCAAGTCACTGATAAAGATGTTGAACAGTATAGGCTTGAGGACTGAGCCCTGGGGGACTCCTACCCACATCTGTCCAGGTAAAAAATGACCCATCCACCATCACTCTTTGGGTGCAGCCCTCTAGCCAGTTGGTGACCCATCTGACTGTGTAGGCATCAATGCCAAGTCACCTAGTTTTTTTAATGAGAATGGGGTGAGAGACTTTGTCAAAGGCCTTCCTAAAGTCCAGAAATACTATGTCCACCATAACACCTGTGTCCAAGGATTTTGTGACCTAGTCGCAAAAGGCAACCAGGTTGGTCTGACAGGAACTATCCCTAATGAACCCATGTTGGCTGGCCCTGAGCATAATTTCCCCTGCTGGTCCCTTGCAGATGTGCTCCTGGATGATTTCCTCAAAGAGCTTCCCCAGGACTCAGGTAAGGTCCTATAGTTACCTGGGCCCTCCTTCCTCTCTTTTTTTTGAAAATGGGGGCCACATTGACCTTTTTCCAGTCCTCTGGCACCTCACCAGAGCATCACGAGTGCTCATAAAGCAGTGACATGGGCCCCACAATGACCCCTGCCAATTCCCTCAGGGAACTTCTGGTGAGGCTGGATGTGTTTAAATCAGCAGGTCCAGATGATCTCCACCCTGGGGTGCTAAATAGGTCCTCTCTGACCCTAGGCCTGACTGCCTCTCCTGAGTCCATCCAGAATCCCAGTGGAAGAGATGGCTTGGTCCCTGCTCAGAAGAATGGAGGCAAAGAATTTGCTAAAGAGGGTCAGCTCTTTCGTCTGGTGCAACCACCAGATTGCCAAACATGTCCTGCAGGGGCTCCATGTTACCCAGTGCCTTCCTTTTACTCTCTATGTATTTAAAAAAGGACTTCTTGTTCTCTTTCATCCGGGTCACTAGTCCCAGTTCCATCTCTGCCTTAGCCTTTCTAACAGCCCCCCTACAGTCTTGAGAAATAGAGGTATAATTCTCCTTGGTGATAGCCCCTCTCTTTCACTGGATGTATCCCTCCTTTTTATCTTTCAGACATTCCTGAATGCCTTTGAGCCATGGGGGCTTTTAAGCGCTCTTGCCCCCTCTGATATGCATTGGGACTGTCACCCTTTGGGCTCAGAGGATCATCCCCTTAAGGAACAACCACTTATCTTGGACTCCCTTACCCTCCGGGACCTCAGTGCCTCTCCTTCAAATTTCCTTTACTCATTGAACTTGACCCTCCTGAAGTCCAGGGCTACTGCCTTGCTGCAGGCCTTTGACACCCTGTGCTGGATGGGGAAGTGCAGTAGGCGATGGTTGCTATCGCCCAGGTGATCGAGAACCTGCAGTCCCCTCACCAGGTTGTCACCTGTGGCCAGGACCAGGTCCAGCAAGGCATTTCCCCTGGTGGGACTGTGCACCTCCTTGGTGGACGTCCTGTATCTCATCTAGGAACCAATGTGAGCAGTTAGACCTGGCTGACTGTTCCTCCCAGCAGATGTCTGGCTAGTTTGTCACTCATGATGACCACATCCCTTAACTGCCTCCGTGAGCTGACCTGAGAATTCCCAGTCTAGCTCTTTCCCCTGGTTGGGTGGACTGTAGTAGACACCTACCATTAAGTCTCTTTCCCCATGACCCCCATGTGTTCCAACCCAGAGCACTTCAGTCTGCCCCTCCTCTGACCCATTGCTATTTGTTGAGAACATGTATTTCTCATTGATATAAAGTGCCACACCCCTGCCTTTCCTATCTATTCTATCCCACCTGTACAGTCTGTAGCCCCTAATGTTTACTGCCCAATCATGGGGTGAATCCCACCAGGTTTCAGTGAGTCCTACTATGTCCGGGTTGGTGTTAGCTAGCAGGAGGGCAAGTTCCTCCTGCTTGTTCCCCATACTACGAGCATTAGTGTACAGGCATTTAAGGTCTCCTATGGGTGCTTGCACCACCCTCTTGATCCTAGGACTATCCAGACCCCTGTCACTTACCTGGGTACTACTTGTGCTCATCACTTTTCTTGTGTCCCCCTGTGGCCCCATCCCCTGGCACGCTTGCACCACCCTCTTGATCCTAGGACTATCCAGACCCCTGTCACTTACCTGGGTACTACTTGTGCTCATCACTTTTCTTGTGTCCCCCTGTGGCCCCATCCCCTGGCACAGCTAGTTTAAAGCGCACCATATGAGATCAGCCAACCTAGAAGAGAAGACATGCTTGTCTTTAGGGGAGAGATGAAGCCCATCCCTTCCAAGCATGCCCCCTGCATGAAAATGCAGGTCATTGTCAAAGAAACCAAGGCCTGCCTGGTAGCACCAACTCTGAAGCCGCAGGTTGGCCACTCCAATGCAGACCTCATGGTGCCATCCACATCTACTTATCAGGACAATAGAAGAGAATACCACCTGCACCCCCAGCTCCTTGAGCTTGGCCCCCAGGGTCTTGTAGTCCTTCATGATGTGGTCTGGACTGCTCCTGGCCATGTCACTTGTTCCCACATGGATTAGGACCATGGGGTACTGGTCCAAGGGTTGAATGAGGTCCGGGATCATGCCTGTAACATCCTGAATCCAAGCCCCAGGCAGGCAGTAGATCTCATGTGCCATGGGGTTGGGTCGTCAGATGGGACCCTCCATTCCCCTCAGGATGGAATCTCCGATGACAAGGACTTGGTGTTGTTTCATCTTTGCTCAGACCGTGCCATACATAGAGTGGCACTGTCCCCCCTGGAGGCATCCACTTCAACCTCTTCTAAGGATGCCAAGGCCTTGTATCTGTTCCCCAGTTGTACCTGGGGAGCCACCATCACGCTACCCCAAGGAGCTCTGGTTCTGGTGGGCACCTTCTGCCATTCCTCTGCTGTGCATCTCTCCCAGGAGGTCTGTCCCCTGGAAAACTGATCCTGCAGAGAATGGAACTGCATGACATTTTACCCTCCTAATAAGTGCTTGAGATATCCAGACCCTCCACTTCCTTTGGAGGGGTCCCAGATCACATTGAACGCTGACCCCTTTCTCCTTCTTCTGGCTGGTGAGGGCCTCCTCCAGACACTCCACTACTCAGTGTGACCTGGGTCAAGGTCCAAAAAGTAGGGTTTGAAAAGGGAAATACCTTTTCTAATTCTGGCTCTGTAGATTGGGATCAGCCTGGATTTCATCTATTCTCTCAGCGAACTATATCAGCTTGGCCATTGAGCCCCAATCTCACCCCACCATCATGAGGCAGGTCAGACAGTGGGCCACCACTGCTCATATGTGTGCCTTCTGTCCCCCGATGGTCAGATTCAGATAGGAAATGGTCAAGTATCCCAATGAATGCAGGAGACATATGCACATTTGCCTACCAGGACATCTACCAGAGTCGCAAACCACTTGTATACAAATGTTTGACCAGAGCCTGAGTCTGAGCCCTACCACATGGACATCCATGACTCTTACAGGGACCACTTATCCCCCTGGGTCTGGGCTCTCCCACCTAGTCTCTCCCATGCCTTTTTTTGTATCTGTATCCATAGCAGTTTTATCATCTGTGATCTTTCTCCTCTCATTGGAAGCATGTCATCTGAACCTCTCTTCCTTCACCTAGGCTGCAGGGATGCCCCAAGCAGTTTTCTTTTCTGGGGACTCCACTCAAGGGCTCTTCACCTGCCTGGAGACTTGGAGGAGACTGAGTAACACCCCTACTGGAAGTGTCCCTAGAGACCTGGTCTGTTTGCCTTGGAACCCATCTTCCTCAGGCTGGAAGGCTGCCAGCTTTCCCAGGGATCCTAGTACTCGAACTCGGCTCCCATTAAGTCCTCTATCCTACATGCGACTTTCTGCAGGATGACCACTTGTTGATGATGCACTCACCTCTGGGTTTTTACTGGAGGGACGGTGCAAAATTATTCTAAAGTCACTAGCAACTTTGAGGGTCTTATAATTCTAGGCTGAATCTGCTCCCATGGTTCTGTGCATCCTCAGTCAACAGAAGGGCTACCATCAGCCCACATGTCCTGTGGCCATTGATAATGCCTCTTCCACCTTCTCAAAAGTGGCAAAGACAGCCTATGCTGGTCCCATCTTGGGGAAGACCCTGTCTCCTAGCCTCAGGGAACCTGGTGACTCTCCAGTGTGGATGGGGGTCTGTCTTGCATCAAGTTGCTGTTTCAGGAACTTCTGCTTTTGATCCTTTCTATGAAACTGCTGCAGTTGCTGCTGCTTCTCACTCTGAAACTGCTGATGCTGGGTTTGGAGCTGCTGAAACAGCTGTTGTGGTTATTTCTGCAGCTTCTCCAGCTATTTTAGCAGGGTTCCAGTCTCCATAACTGATGATGGGTTTGAAAATGCTCACTTTCTCTGCCACATGTGGTGGGTTGCCACTCAGTTGTTTGTTTGTTTTTTGCCCCACTCTGTAGAACTTGTCCCCACAATAAAAACAATGTCCATAACAAAGCAAACAAGCAACAAAGGGTTAACTCAAACCTGTGGCACTTCCTCGAACCTGGATAAGGCATCCAGGCTCTGTGCTGTCTCCTTAGCACCACAGCCTTCCCTCCCTCCTTCAGCTCTTTGCCTTCTTCTGGGCCAAGCAATCATCCCTGTGAGCTGGCCACCTGTGCCTGACCAGGCAGGCTATTACTCACTGACCCCTCCCCCCCATTGGGCGCTCACCCCTGAGCTGTGCATCTGGTTATGCCTCCCATCAATGGCTTGTAACTGCTATTGTTTCTCCCCAGTCACCTGGTCTCCCATTGGAAGACTCATGAAGGGGATCATGCTGGGCTGGGGTGGTGAGCTTTTGGGTTATGCTGCAGCTCAGTCTTCCATCTGCCAGAGCAGAAGATGTGGGTTCAAGTCCCAGGGGTCCTAACACTAGCAAGAGGCAAGCTTGTCTCCAAAAGTTCACAAACGCTAATCAGAGTGAAGGAATAATTGGCTTCAGGGATGTATTTGGTAGCCGTGTTGGTCTGAGGAAAAAAAGAAATGCAAAACTCTAGAACTCCTGGTTCAGAGATAATACTTTTTATTAGAATGTAGACATCCCCCCCCCCCCCCCAAAAAAAAAAAAGTCTTTTTATGGAAGCTTTTGGACACATGAGCACCCTTCCCCAGGCTCAGGGAAAATTTAAAGATGGTAAAAAGTCCCCATAGGTATAAAAAAAAAAAATAAATAAATAAACTTCATTTTTGCATAAAGGAAGCTGAAGGTGGAAGTTTGTTCCTTTGGGTCTATGAGAGGTGTCTCTGAGTTACTCTTCCAAGTGCAGATAAAGCACCATTCCTTCCCTGGTGGTGTCAGATGGTAGACAGACAGGAAGATATAGAAATCTTTCTTGTTCAGCAGTGAAGTTTAAATCCAAAATTGGCTAATATTTGGCACCTTCCATGGCTTTCTGACCCTTTGGCTGTTTTCTGAGAGAGCGCTAGAGTTAAGATATACAGAAACAGTACCAGAGAGGTGGATGGACCTGAAGAAGAGAACGGAGGATGTGCAATAGCAAGCTCACGTTACCCAGGCTCCCTTACTTTGACAAAGCAAACTACAAAGCGTTAACTAGGAGGCAGTGAAATACTGCAATCAGAAATAAACTTAAATTTATACTGCATGAGTGATTTAGCAGCCATGACTTTTGATAAATCATGCTTTGTTTCTAGATTAATTCTAGCTTTCAGTAACTTCACAGTGGTCACCAGGCAGGAAGGATGACTACTTTAATTGATTTATGATTTTATGTACAGTTTTTTCAACTGATCCATTTTTTTTCTGCATGAATTTTTAAATACTGGAGTAGATCAGTGCTTCAACTAGAAGACCTAGCTTGCCACACTGAATACCAATGGTTGAGGAAATAGTACATACAAGCTGACAGTAGCCTTGCCTTGGCCATAGTCTGAAACTCATGCTATAACAGGCTTTCCAAATAGGTCTGTTTTGGCAACCCCCAAGTCAAAGGA
This sequence comes from Alligator sinensis, assembly GCF_000455745.1. NCBI lineage: Eukaryota > Metazoa > Chordata > Crocodylia > Alligatoridae > Alligator > Alligator sinensis. The sequence goes on along the minus strand of NW_005841857.1, from coordinate 102,195 downwards.
AGGTGGGAACAATTTTGCAATGTATTAAAGTTTGAAGTAGCAACCTTATGGGTTGCAAACCAAAGGAATTTGCCCAGATTGGGTTTGCTTGGTGAAAACTGCCCAGCAGCTGCAACTGATAGTCTGGGATGTGAATTAGATTAGATACTGCATCTTAACCTCAAAATATTTAACCGCCCCAGCCATAATAAACTGTGGTTAGCATGGATCCTTGTTCTGATATTTTTTTTCTGATAAAGGGTGTATGAACAACTATTTGAAAATTGCTGTCATTGAGGGGATGGTGGGGGGAGGCGGGATTTTGTCCCAAGTGCTTTTGCAGGTGTATAGTAAATTGAATGTATTTATATATTCTACCAGCAAAGCACTATTGTAAGACAATGGAAGGTAGGAGTATTTCCCACTTCATATAAGTGGTAGACAAGAGGTCTGTTTCACTGCAGAAAGAAAAAAAAAAAAATGAAATTTTTGAGCAAAAAGAGAAACTCTGAACTGCCCTGGGAGTAACGCCATTGAATTCTTGAATCAGAAATGAGTTCAGCTCTCTAGTTCTCATATAATGTTTAAAGTAGATTTATACTCTATCAATACACGGAGGACACTTAGTTATGCAACATTTCAATATTTTATTGTGTGGAGATGTCAATTTGTTCCTGACATGCATATTGTTTATATTGGAACACTGTGAATTGCCTTTAATGAAAATGTATTTTAAAAGGAAAATAAGTAATAGAAAATAGTGCCAGAAACAAAATGTTCCCCAGATCCCTTAATGATGATTCCCCCACTTCTCAAGTAAAGTTACCGCTTGCTTAGGGGTGCCAGATGATGGAAGTTCACAATATAGCACAGAAACAAGTTAGAAGGCAAGTGCAGTTTTAGACTGTTGGTAGATAAGTCTCATACTACTATTGGCTAATGGAGTCATTTTTGCTTTTGTGGTAACTTCTGTGCAGTCGCATTAAAGGTCAAATGATCAACCCTGTACCCCCACAGTTCTTGATTTTGATATATATCCATTTCCACAGAGGAGTAGCACATTCAATTTTCGTGCCTATTCACTAGGCCTGTGCGAATAGGGAACTACTTGATTTGGATGCCAGAGATTCGATTTGGAGATCCAAATCTTTTTTCCGATTCAATTCGGCTGAATCGCTTTGGAAGATTTGGAGCCGATTTGGCCATAGAGTATAATGGGGAATCAATGAAATATCTATAACTTGGTTGTCTTTTGGTTGATTTTGGATTAAACTTGCAGGGATGGTAGCCTCTGCTGAAAGCATGGTGCATGCCATGTTTGTAGCCTCAGTAAGAGCTACCATCCCTGCAGTTTTCACTCCCCTGTGGCTTAACACACACGCACGTGACATGAGTTTTGCTTTCAGGACTTTGAGTGAAATTTACCAGAAACCCTTGCACCTATCATCTTGAAACTTGGCACACCTAAAGCTTCCAGAGATTCAATTCAGATTCATAGATTTGGCCTCTGAATCATCTGAAACATCTCCAAATCCAAAACATGATCCAAAGCTTTGCACAGCCCTACTGTTCACTTCCCGGTCTTCCTCTCTGGGTTACCAGTCACACTGCTTATATGGTGAGGGAGCCATCTGAAAAGATGACAGACTAGATCTGCCCCTTTTACAGACTTACCTAAATAAGATATATAAGAGGACAAAAGCTTTCATAAACCCATGTTCACATAATCAGATGCTATGAGAGGACAGCATAGAGCAAAATACCATCATCATAGTCATATTCCTATAGGTTACTTAGCAGCCATTAGAGATAGTGGTCCTGGTCTGAATTTGGAGAGGACTGAACTGAAATGGAGATACCACAGACCTCTGAAGAGATGAAACTTTGGGACCCTTGGAGTTCAGTAGCCCCTGGACCATGAACTGCATTACTTTTGCTTCAATTTAAGCACCAGATGCCATTTCAAGAGCAGTTGAGACTATCCCTAGATGGGTAAAGACCCCTGATTTCTATAATTTATTTTGTGCTTGGCTTATTGGGAATAGTATGGCTCAAGGAATGGATTTAATCTCAACAGAAATTACCCCCTTGTGGTCTCGCTACCTTTTAGATAATTAAGAGACCCACTGAATCACTGACTTGAGTTGTAGCACCGAGGGCATTTATACACATGCATTTGTCTGCTCTGACATGCCGGATCTTTGGGGCTTTGGAGCAGACTTGATTAACGGAGTATGCTCTGCACATGAGCTGACGGTTCCAGTGCTGTGTCACATGCATTTGTATACATGGCAAAATGCACATCAGCGCTGAGAAAGTGGAGGTGGTGCACTTTTGAACTAAAACACCTCCAAGGGTCCCAAACTTGGATCTCCTTCAAGGCCTGTGGTATCTCCACTTGGCTAAACTGGAGGATATATGCTTTGAAAGAAGGAGCCATGCTGTATGCTATTTGCAAAGAGTCTCTGGAGTCCAAGAGCCAGTCATGATCAATGTAGATTTTTAAGTGCAACCAAAATTAGTGGTAAAAGAGTGAGCAGCGGAAAAAGGAGAAAAGTGTGAGACCAAGAGTGTTTGGAGCTTGTAAAGATGATCTGATTATAATACTCACCAGTGTAGGGAGTTGATCCCAAATTGCTAATAAGAACGGAAGGGTACAACCTGCTTCTGCTATTGCTTGGGCTGTCTCTTATCTGCTGGGCTTTCATAGTCCTCAATATATTTCCAACAGTTTGTTGGGTATCTTTTAATTTACAGGTTTGTGTTCTCTGTGCCATGCTTGTCCACTAATGAAAGTTGGCTCCTTCTAATGATCTATGGCTGTACCTTGTGGAAATATGTTTTCAATTTGGCTCCTGAAACATGGATCAAGTGATGCTGCCAACACAAATATCCTTTCCTGTCAAACATTTCTCTCCTCCAGAGAATGGAACACCTGCACAGCTGCTTAAAAACCCAATGCTTTATAGTGGCACTTCCTTTTGCTTCCAATTTTGCACTTGCATTTCATTTAGCAATTAGCAGAGACATCTCTGAAATACCTTTTTGCCATCAGTCAGCATTTCTTGGTTTTATACCTGCAGAGCCAAATTCCCAGCTGGTGATTTTTACATTTGCTAGGGAATCCAGCCTTGCACATTACCGTAAATAATAAAGCTCCCTGTGGCCACACCACATCTCATCTGATCACATAGCTCAGGCTGCAGTCATCCAAGATGCTGCAGAATACCAGTCGAATGCATGGCATCCTTCTGCCTGTACAGTGAAGCAAAGCACCAACGTAATTATGAAATACTGAACCAATATTATGTATAGCTATATTCCACTGCCCTTCTGCCTGTTCTCAGCTTAACCTTTTAATTAGGAAAGGGCATAAAATTCTGACACCTGGCTTAGTGTTTTAGGAAAATGTTGCCTCCAGGTGATTGGCATGTGGAATTGAAGGTTGACAGATAATTATTAACACCTACACAGAGGGAATACGATGCAGTTTCTTGGAAAAAAACCAATACTGAATGCACATAATCTTTGCAAAGAGCAATGGGAATATGTTGAATAACATTTTAAATTAAAGTACATCTACAGGTGTTTTCCCCGACTTCCCGAGACTTCCCTCTCCATATTTGTAATGGCCAGTTTTTGGCATTCCAGTCACACTCCTATACTTTAGCAATTCATAAACACATCCCCTCCTAATATTAAACCATAGATAATCACTCGTGCCTTATAGGCTGTGCATAATAAGCAGCGGATGTCACCCACACTCTTCTGACCTTAAGAAGAATGGCAGCCTCTCATCCTTTTCAACACACGGTTCATGACTTATGAAGATCATCTGTAGATCCTTGTGGTTAGCATACTAGCCCCTTGATTTATTAGGGACTGATTCAGAAATATGTACCCTGCATCTAACATGGCACGGGTACTAGGAGCACAATGTAAATACCCATGACCTGGATCCTCTATAAGGCTCTGACTACAAAGGACTCTCCTGCATTTTCTCTGTAAGTGAGGTAAAAATGCACAGAACTAGGCTTTCCTCAGCTCTGCCATCATTCTGGTAGACTGGATTCTGTGTCCGTTTAAAAGTAGTTAGGAAATCACTAAATCCATAAGCTCCATGAAATATCAGCCCCTCCCCTCCCAACCCTCCCTTTGGGTCCATTGACAACAACATAATTGACCCAACATTTAGCTATGGGAGGGCTTCTCTAGTGGGTAAAATTGGGATTGCTTTTGTCTCTACCCAAAGCAATGCAGCTGGTGTCTGCTGTCCTGCAGACATTAAATGAGCATGGAAAATAAAGGGATTTATTTACTATGTCCCTTTTCTCAGCCTGACTAGCTCAGCTCTTGGGTCCAGAGGTAGCTAATGAAGTGCAGCCTGCCAGGTTAGTTCCTGGACATGCCAATGAGATGTAAAATAAGACACCTATTATTTCTAGATGTTTCTAGGCCTTTCTAGCTGAGTTGCCCTGAACTGGACTCTGCATGCGGGTTATACTGGCTTGTTAGAGTAAGGTGGTGAAGGGCAGTGTGAGTTGGTAGTGCCTTCCACCATTTCATCTGACTTAGTGTCACAGCCACACTTCTTTAAGTTCCAAAACAGGTTTGTCATACAAAGCCCTCCTTATCAAAGGAAGCCAAACAGAAAAGCATAGCCTTTTCTTATTCAGGTTGAGAGAGGATATATTGCCTTCCCCTCTGCAGGTTATAAAACATGAGTGCCACTTCAGGCAGTAAAAGAAAATAATGCTCCTCTCCCTTCAGGTCTGCAAAGCTTTCTAGCTCCCGCAACTTCCTTCAGACTCCTCTGCTTTTTCAGCTAGACCTTCTTCCATATTCAGTGGCTCGATCTCACTCCCCTTACCTAATTAGCAAGCAGGGCTTAGTGGTATCTTCTAGCTTCCTAATGGGGCTAGACCTTGTTAATACAGACAGAGCAGATCATCAGTCACTGAAAGACTATATAGCTCCATCGATGGTGGAATTGCCATTGACACTCTGGGGGAGTGGTTTGCAAATGAGATGTGAAACTCTAGTCTTGCCCATCTATAGTCATTAAAGAGCCTGTCCTTTTAGTGCAACATCAGAGGTCTTTACCCCAATGTCCTAGCCAAGATCTAGTCTAATTTCATTCTACTGATCTGATTATTTCCCCCTTCTATAATGGTCTTCAATTCGTGCAGAATTTGTTATTCAGCATTGCTGTGTGATGGTAAAACCTTTATGTTCAGTGGTGAGTGAATGGATCTTTGCCCCCCGATGATGGAAAATATGGCATTAAATTTCTATCATAAAAGCTCCAAGTGATAGCTCAAAAGTTTTCAGGTCCCATCATGTGACAGAAGAACAACTGAAATACCATTTTTGCCCCGTCTACTCTAGCTGTGATTTTTTTGGCCCAGCCATGTTACCCCAACTATTTTAACCTCTGTCCTTACAAATCATTTTAGAAAACATCTAAACATCTAACAAGGTGCAAGTGTCACAAAAAATGTCTATCTGATGGCTCAGGAGTTTGCAAGGCAACCCAAGAAGGGGTAGTCCTAGAGTAAGTATGTTGGAAAGTAGAGTCAGGAGAACATTGACTTTTTATCTTCTTTAAGACTTTAGGCCCCACGACCTGACACAATCTATTACGAGGCATGACATTCACTGCTAATCAACATCATGGGCACCACTGCTCTTCTCTACAACTTGATGCTCTGGAGTAGCAAGGAGGGAACCATGCACATTCAAAGCTTTGACATGTCTGGTCTAACAGCACCAAACATAAAACATGTGGGTCACCAGGACAAGCACCACCCACTTTGCAAAAATTCCTGACTGCTGGGGTGATCGGAGCAAGTGGCATTTGTTGTCACCATGAATACTTTCGTTAAAAAATATAGTGTCTGCTGTTTTGTTTTTTGTGTATTGTTTTTTTTGGGGTTTTTTGGGGTTTTTTTAAAACCGGAATCTCTCAAGTACAGTACATCAAACGCAGCTTCTCCACTTACAACTGGATACAAATTTCTAGGCACGTACAGCATGGAGAAATATTTTAATTACAATGGATATATTTTTTTTTCCTGGTAGCTCACAGATGTATTTAAAAAGAATAAAAGTTTTTTTTAATTACAGCACTTCCTGAGGCTAGTGCCGGAGACGGACATTTTGCTGAAAAAATAATCCTGTTCTGACAATGGGAGCTTGAGACAAATGAAACAGATTGTAAATTACTTCGCAACTTAATTTAACTGCTTGGCTGCTGTAAAGTAATTGATATGAGGTGCTCCCGTTTTCTTTGAAGTGCCGTCTTGGCAATAGGAATGCAATTAAGTCAACGCTGGGCTTTCCTTAGAGGAGTAGGAACCAGAAGAGGAGAAGTCTTTTGCAGTGACAGTGGGCAAATTAAGACTGAAGAAGCCAGTTCAATTGCAGCTAAAAGGCAAGAAGCCTATTTCTACTAACAGGAGCCTCATACCAGTTGCAATACCTTATACTCCTAGCATATTTGTATTGAAGTGTATATCTAGGAACTATATAATCCAGGACTGCTTTCCACAGGTTCAAGCTAGTCCTTAGACAGCAGCACATCTTGGATGCCTATAAGATACTGCATAGGGGGCTCTACTGATTTGAAAACCCAACATTTTGGGTCCAGGAATAATTAACATGTACTGTTTTATGAAATTTGAAGTTATAACAGACAAGTTAATCGGGACTGGTTTAAGAAAGGTATAGAAATCTCCACCAGCCTGCGTGTTGCTGCCAGGTTACATGTAAATAGATATTTTTGACATCTATTATTCCCTCAGACCATAAGGTCATGGAAAATAGGGCATGGAAAGAACCTAGTTCAGCTTTTTGATGCTCAAGGAAGGATGATCCCTGATAATGCCAGCCAAGTGCCGGTCTAATCTGTTCTTGAAAATTTACATGGATGGAGAGCCTATAATTTCTCTAAGTAGTCTGTTCCAATGCTTGACCATACTCAATCAGAAAATTCTTCCTAGTCTCCAGTCTAAACTTCCTCCACTGTAGCTTTAAGTTATTGCTCCTAGTCCTGTCTGCTACAGCCCCAAAGAAGTCATCCATCTCTATTATTATAATCACCCTCAAGGTAGTTGAAGACTGAGATTTGTGGGTTTGTTCTCTTTCTCCAAATCCCCATTCAAACAAAATATCCCTAGTTCTTTCTGCCTTTTCTCATAAATCAATATAGCAAGGACAATCCCTGGTTTGCGGAGGGGATAAAATAAAGGAATGAGGCAAAATTTCCATTTCTTCAATTCATTCCCTGATGACATCTCTTTTCCCAGAATGGAAGCCAAACACTTCTAAGGAGGACTCACTTGGATTAGTGATGGGATGAAAGAAGGAATAAAATCTCTACATACTTCCCATAGTAAGTAAGCAAAGGAGATGAAAGAGGATTAAATACAATTGAAATGTATGTACTAGATTGGACAAGATGTTTCCTTATTCTTTTTCCTATTGTAAGAACAATTTCACAAGTAGCTGTTCTTGGTCTTCATTTATAAGTGGGAAGTCTGAGATGGTTTGGACATGCTAGGAGCTCAAAGGGAGATTATTTTGTGAAGATACTGCTCAATATGGAGGCACAAGATGTTAAACAAAAGACAGAGGAGGAGATAAAGAAGTGTATGATGACATATCTCCACTGCTCGGGCCTGTAGGGGGGCTGTTAGAAAAGCTAAGGCGGACATAGAGCTAGGACTAGCGTCCAAGATCAAAGATAATAAAAAGTCCTTTTTCAAATACATAGGGAGGATGAAGAAGGCACCGGGAAATGTGGGGCCCCTGCAAGATACGCTGGGCAATCTGGTGCTTGCTCCAGAGGAGAAAGCAGACCTCTTCAACAAATTCTTCACCTCCGTTTTCTTGTGCAGGGACCAGGATCCCCCCCCACCACTGTGATTCAAGATAGAGTGCTTCTGAAGGAGCTGGATGTGTTCAAATCAGCAGGTCAAGATGCTCTCCACCCCAGAGTGTTGAGGGAGCTAGCAGGGGTTATTGCAGGGCCCTTGGCATGGCTTTACGAGCGCTTGTGGTGCTCAGGCCAGGTGCCAGATGATTGGAAGATAGCCAATGTGGTCCCCATCTTTAAAAAAAGGGAGGAGGGAGAACCCGGACAACTATAGGCCCGTCAGTCTTGCCTCAATCTTGGGGAAACTCTTTGAGAAGATCATCAAAGAGCACATCTGTGATGGGTCAGCATCGGGGATGATGCTCAAGGGCAACCAACACGGTTTCATTAGGGGCAGGTCATGTCAGACCAACTCGATTTGCCTTTTACGATCAGGTCACAAAAGCATTGGATGCAGGTGTCGCCGTGGATGTAGTCTTTCTGGACTTCAGCAAGGCCTTTGACACTGTATCCCACCCCATCCTCATTAAAAAACTAGGCGACTGTGGCATTGATGCCTACACGGTCAGATGGATTGCAAATTGGCTGAAGGGTCATACTCGGTCCTTGGCAGTGGACAGGTCATATTCGACCTGGGGGGAAGTGAGCAGTGGAGTCCCCCAGGGCTCGGTCCTTGGGCCCGCAATGTTCAATTTCTTTATCAGCAATTTGGACAACAGGGTGAAAAGCAACCTGTTCAAATTTGCTGATGATACCAAAATTTGAGGTGAGGTGGGCATGCTAGTAGGGAGGGAAAGACTGCAGCAAGACCTGGATAGGTTGCAAGGATGGGCTAACAAAAACAGGATGTGTTTCAATATGGACGAGTGCAGGGTGCTGCACTTGGGCAGTAGTAACCAGCAGCACACTTATAAGATGGGAAACTCCCTTCTTGAGAGCACGGAGACAGAAAGGGATCTTGGAGTCACTATTGACTCCAGGATGAACATGGGCCAACAATGCGAGGTCACGGTTGGCAGGGCTAACCGGACCCTATCGTGCATCCACAGGTGCATCTCAAGTAGGGCCAAGGAGGTGATCCTCCCCCTCTATGCAACACTGGTCAGGCCACAGCTGGAGTACTGTGTCCAGTTCTGGGCACCCCACTTCAAGAGGGATGTGGACAGCATTGAGAGGGTCCAGAGGAGGGCCACCCGCATGATCTGGGGACAGCAGGGCAAACCCTACAATGAGAGGCTACGGGACCTGAACCTGTTCAGCCTTCACAAGAGCAGGCTGAGGGGGGACCTGGTGACCATCTATAAACTCACTAGGGGGGACCAGAAGGGTTTGGGGGAGACCTTGTTTCCCCTAGCGCCCCCCGGGATAATAAGGAATAACGGTCACAAGTTGTTGGAGAGTAGGTTTAGATTAGACATCCGTAGGAACTACGTCACAGTCAGGGCGGCTAGGATCTGGAACCAACTCCCAAGGGAAGTGGTGCTGGCTTCTACCCTGGGGGTCTTTAAGAAGAGGCTTGATGCCTACCTGGCTGGGGTCATTTGAGCCCAGTTTTCCTCCTGCCCAGGGAGGAGGTCGGACTTGAAGATCTACAAGGTCCCTTCTGACCCTACTTCTATGATTCTATGACATGAACCATTAAGAGGCCAAGATCAATCACCGAGCAGCATGAAGTGGATTTGAACCACTAGCCAACCCTGCCTAAGGTGAAGGTGGAAGAAGGAAACCATTCAGAGCTCGTGTAGCTTTAGGGAGAAATAGGAAACAGTGGTTCACGTAAAAAAATGAGGACTTGGTAATTTATCATCTGCTTTCCATAAAGCATGGTCTTCCAGCAGTGCTCACTTCTGCAGGAAAGAGATGCATGCCATCTGGACCCAAGAGCGTAACGCCTGTGATTCTGCTATCCAATGTCGTGATATGCCTTCTTTGCCTTTATTAGGAAATGACAAAGTAATTGAGCCTGGCTAGCTGAAGCCCTGAGTTTTCAATACTGAACCTTTGATGTATTTAATGGAAACTTGCCCATACCTGAACTAGCTGATGACAGTGGAAGTTGTTTCCACTCAATAAACTTGAAAATGGAGCAGTGTCTGCATGAAGAGTTGAAGTAGTGATTGTATAGAAGCAGACACTGACTGCTCTGGTTCCCCTGCTTTACCCGTGGCAGGTTAGGGTGTTAGGCCTATGTTGTGTCAGGGTTGAGGGTAGTCTTATCTAGAGCTTAGATTATGGTTGTATGGGATGGTTTGGATAGGAATGATCCTGCCTTGGGCAGGGGTTGGACTAGATGACCTCTAAGGTCCCTTCCAGACCCACTTCTTTGTGATCCTGACTTTAAGTACAGATGGAAGTGTGAGTGATATGTGTGCATTATGTTGAAATCCAAGTTGGACATATAAAAAGATGAGGTCCTGACAAAAGTAGTATACCTACACCTCATAGCAAAGGGTAAACAGACTCTGCAAAATGCACTGAGGAAGACATTAAAACAGCTTCATCTTGATTCTCATAAGCCTGCCCCTGTCTCCTTTTGCGAGTCCTTTCCCAATGACCCTTAAATAAGATGGTCTGGCACGAGTAAGGTTTCATGCTCTGACTACCCCATGTTTTTGTTGTGCCTGGACCAATGGAAGGTGATGCAGAGAAGTGTGACAGTTGTGGTTTATGTTAACTGAAGATGTATCTACCCTCTGACACTACTGATCTAGTGGTGGTGCAATGTGACTGGCCTCAGTGCTTTCAATAAATGCAGCCCCAGCCCAATCTAATTAAAGTGTAGCATTAATAGTATTTTGAACTTGCACCCATTTGGATAGCAGCCTAATTGAAAGGCTAGTCTCTCAAACACTGTTATAGCAGCATGGTAATTATGGCTTTGTTGTTAGGGAGAGACAGCATCTAGCTAGCATTGATTTTTTTTTTTCCAAGTGTGTTGCCAAAACTCTGTAGTCTACAAGTATTTGGAAGGGATGCACACCAAGAAAGAAGAAATGTGACTTTGCCAGAGAGCAGCAGCACATGCTAGTCAGCCAGGACTGTAACACTTGCACGCTCTCAGCCCTTGCCTGCTTACCTGTTGAACACCCCCAGTAGCCTTTGTGTCATCTAGCCATACCTGATCATTAGGGGTTGGCCCTCAGTTCTGCTGGAGGGTCACCTCAGATGTCACTCTCCACCATTCATCTAATTTGGACCATCCCAGATCTGGCCCCATTCATGTTTTTCTTTCTGGGAACCTCATAATGACCAAATACTAGTTTCCTGGGCTCACCAGTCTACTCAGCTTCTCGGGCTCATCAGGATCTACTTGTCACTTCCTCTCTCTCTTGGAGGCTGTCTCAACCCTGACCTTAGAGGCAGTGACCCCAAATAATTTATGTGGGCCTTGTCAGCCCCCTAACAACCTGTAAACCACTCCTCAACTGCCTACCCCTTCAGCTGGCCCATGCCTGTGGCAGGGTGCCCACAGCCAGGAGTTCCTCTTGCCAAAAATGAGCAAAAAGAAAAAGGGGAATGTCCCAGACTCTCTCAAGGGTATCATATATAGGGGGCCAATCCCACCCTAATAACATGTGGCAGGCTATGTGAGGGGCTAAGCCAACCAGTAACTCTCCTCGATGTTCCATGACTTGAAGGGGTACCCATTGTCGCTGGATCTGCTGGGTTTCCCTGTGGAGGCAGGATATCCTTACTGGCTCAGTCTTGTGGCTCAGGTGGGTCATAACCAGACTGGCCTTTATCAAGGACTGGGCACATCTGGAGTCCAAGACTGCCCTGACTGGTTGAATTCCAATCCAAGCATGTACCATGGGCCGTTCCCATACAGCTCCTTCTCTGCCTGTCACAAAACTACAATCCGTTGGCTCTGTTTGAATGGGTTCTTTGCATCCTTTTGCCATTCTATTCACTGGGTTGTCCAGGTGCCATCTCTCCAATACGTTGTTTGAACACTCCCTTGAAAAGTGCCCGACTTTCCCAGAATGGAAATAAACCATATCCCTCGTTGGCACCCTAGGAGCGAGTCATTTTTTTTTCAGTTTCCTTTGCTGTCGAGGGTAGGGGGTTAGGGGTGCACCTCTCCTGAGGGTAATTAACTTCTGAGGCTGCAAAGGTCTCAGCCCATTTCAATGCTTCCTCACAATTGGGAAGAAAGTGCTGGTGTACCCACCGCTGTGTCCGCTCTTCTAAGTCATTAAGGAATTGCTCTAATACTATCTGATCAGCCAAGGCGTTGCAGTCGCAGGACTCAAGATTGATCCATTTACTAAATAGGTCCCTCAATAATTGCAACAGAAGCTGGGGTCGCTACTCTTCTGCCCCCTTCTTGGCCCAGAAGAGATGCCTATAATGTTCAGGATTAATCTCCAGCCGATACAAAATGGCCACTTTCACTATGTCATAATCTCGTGCTTCATCCTGGGGAAGTGCCCTATACACTGCCTGGACTTTTCCTACCACGAGAGCCCTGAACTGACTGGCTCAGTACCCTTTGTCCAGGCCTGTCATGATAGCATGACACTCAAATGCCTCAATGTATGTGTGACAGGAGGGATGTCAGGGTCACCATGCTCTACCCTGCTGCCTCCTCTACCGTGCCAAGTTGTCTTCTTGCACCCTCCGATTCTCACCCACCACGGCTTGGATGTTATGAATTTTTACAGGGAGGCTACCTTCAGTCCTCTTGGTCACGGTCCTCCTGTCTATGGTTGTCCCATGCACCCAAGCCTTAAGGGCTATGCGTGACTCCTACCACCCCAATACCACGCCTCAAGCCTCACAGACAGAGAGAGGGACAGAACAACGTCCCTTTTACATCTTCCCCCTCTTTAGCGCTTGTGCTCTCCACAGCCCCGTCTCTCTCTCTCTCTCGGGCCTTGTCCATATGCTGCCCCGTCTCACAGGGCTCGTCTCTGGGGCTGGGGTCTGTATACCCCGAACTCTGTGCCCTCGCTGGGGCTGGGGTCCTCACTCTACCGTGAGTCCCCTATGAGGCCTCCTCCCTTCCCTTATAGCCTCACCCAAACCAAGGTGTAAACAAACAAAGCAAACACAAGCCCCTAGGCCATAACTGAACTTGACACCACCCGGCTGTAATTACATTACTAAAACGTCCCAGAGCTGCCCTCCTTAACCCTGCTTTGAGCAGTACCTGCAGTTCTCGCATCCTTGCTCAGGGAGCTCTTTCTGCCTTGGCTGCTGGTAGGGAACTGCCTCTGGCCTCCTGCCTGTGCTTTATATATAGGGGCCAGGCCCTGCCCCTTCCTTCAGCTGGCTAGGCAGGTGTAAGTCATTAGCTCCCTTTGGTTGTCTTGGCAACCGGCACCTGAAGAGTCTTCCTGGCTCTCTCAGTAGCAGGCACCTTAGTGTCCTGCTACAGTATGCTTCTGGGTCATCATCACCTGTCATCTTTGGCATCTTAAAGGCTGTTAAGCCATGTTGCAGACAGTCCTGTTGACGCTCCATCATTTGCGGCTGTATGTCCAGCACTTGCAGGTTCTGGCTCAACATATTGGGAGTAGTCATGGCTGCTGGCTGCATGCTGGATGGCTCTTCTAAGGCTGGGTTTTCTAGTAATTTTCTGGCCAATGCACCAGTTTGTGCTCGCCTGGCCTCGAACATACGGTTATGTGCAGCCTTGGTCTGGGCGGCCAGTAGCGGATGTCCTACGGTCTCCTGTAGGCTGGTGGACAGCTGTTTATCACCTGGGTGGCCTCCCCTGATCTCGCCTGCTATAACTTTGAGTATTATACCAGTGGAGTGGCCAAACACCCAGGGCTCTGGTGCAAGGAGAAGTTCACCCAGTGGTCATCCATGGGGCTCCACCTTCCCCACACCCCAACCTCACGCCAACCTCTGGCGGGTCACCAGGTCTTCTGGGCCATACCCCCAGTGTTGTTGAATCCCTGTAACTGTATGGCCTTCATAGCCCCACTATATTCTAGGCCTTGCTTCCCAATATAACTAACTCAAACTGTGATAGGGCTTCAGAAAATCATTCCCTCTTATCTCAACGTAGTCCCAACCTGAGACTCTCAATTTAAACGGCGCTCAAATAAAAGATAGAGTGAGGCGATACAGGCAGGGTAGCCCGGTATCATATTTTCCGTTGTCCTCCATCTCTCAGCCTTTCCAAAAGGGGGAAAAGGAAAAACTGATGCAAATTAAGCCAGGAAGGACCAGTCCAGTCCCTTCCCCTGCCCTTCTGTTAGGGTATTAGAGTAACCTTCACTCTCTATGATCACGGGGTTTGGCCCATCATGTGGCCAATGTAGACCGCGGCCCTTTGCCATGGGTCATTTCATCCCTCACTCCTCCACGTGTGGTATGTGCCGCTGCCGTCCTTCCCTACTGTTGGAAATGTCCAGCTTCTGGCGTCCTGCAATATTTTCTCACATACCCAGCTACTTCTTATGTTATGGGCTAGCACCCAGCCTCCTGTGACTTTGATCTGCAGCTCCCCTTGCTGCTCCCTTCTGTCTCCACCTGAAGGCGGAACCTCCTTTGCCTTCTGTGTTCCCCCGATGCTCCCACCTCTATCAGTGTAGAGAGCCTCTTCTGGCTCTCCTGTCCCTCTGTTTCTATCCTCATCGGCGCAGAGAGCCTCCTCTGGCTCCCCTGTCTCCTCACTATGCTGTTCCTCATGGGTATAGAGAGCCCCTGTTGGCTCTCTCTCTTTCAGGGTATCCCAGACGGTGTCTGGAGTCCGGTGACTGAGTCCTCCCCAACTCTGCTCTGCCTGTCTCCCCATTTTCTCTGGCGGTCCATCTTCTCTCCACCGGCTGGTGATTGTCAATGACGTCACCGGCTGGTTTCAGCTGGATAAAGGCATGGCTTATGACCCACGCAGCTTTCCTTTCTTGTTCCAGCTGTGCCGTGGGTCCTGCTGCCAGTAAACATTTTCTTTGAGTTATTTTTGTATTTTTCCCTCTTTTTTTTTTATGCATGCTCCCTGCCCCATGAGGTCCCTGGTCCTGTGTTTGGAGTTCTTTCCCTTGCTGTCACCTGGGACAGGGGGAAAAAAATAAAATACTACAAACAATTCAACTCCCTAGAGGTGCCTCTTTCTCTGGCTTTCCCTCAGTCCAGTGGGCTATCCCAGCTCCTTTGGGGCTTTGCTCACAGTTTGTAGCTCATGATTCAATAGGCAGCTCTTCCAAGCACTGTCCGGGCCTGACTTCCCTTCAGACCTGCATTTATGTAGCCTCTGACTCTGGCTTCCCCTGGCTAGAAAGGGTAGTCTTAAAAACATCACCTCGTTTTTCCTTTAATTCCAGTCATCTTGAGCAGGGGAATTAGGGGCTTACCTTTACATACCTTCCTCTCCATCTTCTTATTGCACAGTTGTCATCTCTAGGCAGATAATTACTAGAAGTAGGTCCTCAGCTTCTTCAGCATTAGCATCCCTTTCCAGGGCTGCCCCATAATTGCAATCCATCCCCTCCAGCTGGTGGGTGGCTCCTTCTCCCTAGCTTTCAGAGGCATGCCTTTTAGGCATGCCATCCACAGCCTATCATGTTGCCCTAAAGAATCATAGGGCAGTTCCCACCAAGTAAACCATTAGCCTCCCTTAGACAGGGAGGCTACTGGAAAGGCAGCAACCAATTTCTAGGGATAACTGAAGACACAACAGAGATGGGAGTGATGGTCAAAGATTAATAACTAGTGTGTCAAGGGGTGGGGGACACTAAGCAGAGTACACCAGACAGCACACACTGATCCTGGACCGAGTTAGAGGAGCCAGTGGACACTGCCCAGTGACACTCTGTCCAGGATTGCACTAAGGAAAGAAAAGCAGCACTAGGGGTCCTTCTGGCCAGACCTCCTTCCTGGTGAGGTATATTGCTAGCTTGGTTAGGGACAGGAGGAGGTTGAACAGGAGGTCCCAAGAATTGGTGGGGCCAGGTGTGTATAAATCAACAGGTGAGGAAAGAAGCGCAGCCAGAACCTCATCAAGAGTTTCTGGAGGAGGTGGTGAAGGAGCCGCAGCCTGGCAAACTCCAGGAACACATGTGCCAGGGTCTCCCTCTGCTCACAGAAGGGGCAGTTATTGTGGGGTGTCCATGAATTGTTTGATACATGCCCATGGCAATGGCTCTATGAAGGAGTCACTAGCTGAGGTCCTTGGTGGCTTGTGGGATCAAGGTGAAGTATAGACTTGTCCACCACCCCACCCCTTGGACTGGTGGGCGCTCTTTCCTGACCTGCACAACCTAGCAAAATGTCCAGGCATGTGGATTTTTAAAACAGTTGTTTCAGGTCTCATTGGCTGCACCTCTACCTTTTATCTGGGGCTGTTTCATTCTCAAGGAGGAGGACCCAGCCTTCTTCCAATTTCACTTCCCTCTCATTCCCTCTGAGAGACCTTGTTAGCTGACATGAAGTCCTTTGAAGACTTCATTGTTCCCAAGCATTGTGGGAACATTCATGACTCCTAACCTATTTCTCCACTCTGCTATCCAGATGCCACACCAACTCTCCCAGTATTATTTGCTCTTTTAGTACCTGCAACATCTTCATTTCTGGTCTCAGCTACTTGTTTGCAGCATCTTGTAGTGCCTGGATGACTAGTCAGGGATGACGGAGCTCTCAGCATTTCCTGACTCAAAACTATTGCCAGTGGGTTGCTTCTGATGCATTGACCTGATGGAGAATAGTCTTCTTAATCTGGTCATAGTCAGGGCCTCCTTAAAGTTATAAGCCTGATGAGTAGCATGGGCATCCCTGATTTTAGGAAAGCTCCCAGCTGTTGGACCCATATCTCCCCATCCCACATATTCATTCCAAGGAGACCTGGAACAGCTCTGGGTCATCCTATTTAATCAGCCTCTCATGAAATTTCATATTTTCTCATGAGACCTCCACTAGCTTTCTGGATGGAGAAAGATGTCACCAACTTGCTCTTGTGTCACTATTGCTCTCTAGTCTTGGCTTGTAGGAACAGATGCTTTACATACACAATGCATCTGGGCCTTCTGTCCCTGTATCACATGCAACAGCAGGGGGGTCTAGTTCCTCTGAGCCTCTTCCTTTCATATTTAGGCTTTTCTACTGTCTGCCAGCTGTTGAGTGAAGAGCTACATTGATTTCTCCATCTCTGCAAACTTCTTAACTGCATGACAGGTTCCTAGCCAATACACTGCTGTAGTAAGTCCTAAGGATTAGGGAGAATGGTCTGATGTCCTTCAGGGGTCAGCCCTTTCTCCTTCCCCATCTGTTATCCCCACTAGCATCTTACCTGCCATGTTCAGTGGTAATTGGGGGTCAACCCTTACTTCTGCCAGAAGGACATCTCAAGTGCCCTCCCCACTGTCCACATCACCAGGCTCTTCCAGATGTGGCCCAGTCAATATTTTCCTTCTATCAATCCCACAGTGGCTAAATGCTAGCCTCCTGGGCTCAGCAGTCTAATGAGCTTAAGAAGCTCAGTAGGTTTTACTTCTCACCCTCATTCTCCCTTGGGGTCTCCATTTCAATCCAGTGGGGTAGCCCACATTCAGCTCTTTCAGTATTATTCATGGCTCACAATTTTATAAAGCAGCTCCTCTGCCAAACGCTGTCTGGGCCAGACTGTCCAACTGCCCTTCTGACCTGGGTTTATGTAGCTCCTGGCTTGACCCTTTCCAGTCAATGGAAGCTAGTCCTAAAGGTGCTCTTTTTTCCTAATTCCAATTACTTTTAGTAAAGGTATATGAGCTTCCCATTACAGTAAGTTAATAATATTAACGGCATGCAAATGAACACAAGGAAATGTAGGCTGAATATTAGGACATGTTTCCAACCAGAAGGATTTATTAAATTGTAGAAGAAAGAAAAAGTCTCATTAAACTAACAGACGATGAACAGAGTTATAAAATGACCATGATTAATACAAGCAGAAGGTTTTTAACTATCAGATGCCCATGGTTCTGGAGCAGCTTCCCAACAGAAGTAGCTGGTGCACACAACCTAATTAACTTTAAAATTGGCAGGAGAAAGGGAATATATGATGTGGTTGCCTGTGAAAACAGGGGGACTGGGCTTGAAAACATAGGAGGGTCCCTTCCATTTTTAACACCTATGAAGACCTAAAAAGAAAATGTCAGAAAACCCTTTAATTTGGGACATATGAAAGTAAACTGGATGGACCTTGCAACTACAGTGAAGAGAATCCTTTTTGAACTGGTCAAGTATTGGAGAAGATGAATCAATGGATCTTTCTTTATCCAATGTCTCTGATATAAATCACTGGAAGACTTCTGTTTTTGCAGAACTCTCATAGACTGATTCAGCTCCATGGCTTGCTTTCTCTCACTTCCAGATAGTTGCCACGTCAACTACTTTAGTTTTTGAAGGATGAGAGAGATTATAAATGGAGGTGACAAAAATCTCTTCTTCCTGGAAGGATTATATATTCCTTGTTAAAATTTAACTTAATTTAAAATCCATCCTTGATCCTCTTAAAGTATTTGCGTATTGAATGAGGAGTGTAAAGCAGAGTCAAAGAGCTTTCCTCCTTGGGGATGCTGCTTGACCAATTTACATATTTATTTAAACACTTAATATTTTACCAGATTTTATGAACTCTGAAATGTCACATCTTATTTCCATTCTGAGTGCCAAGAAACAGGCAGAGGCCATTTGAAAAGCCAGTTGTTGTTGTAATCTGAATTTTCTTCAGATTTGGCTACTTCTATAGAATGTTTTGCTGTGTTCTGCAAAGTTCGCTTTCCTGATAGTGAAGGAAAAGGGAAGGGAGTGGGGACCATACTGGGTTGTAGCGTGGTGAGCGTGTGGGTGTTTGCAGACATGCAAAAGCATCATCATTCCTCTAACCTAGTGAAGATGAGAATTCAGTTATTTGAGCATCAGGGTTAAATTAGCTTTTTTTCTTCTTTTTTTGATAGCAGCTTAAGTCATGACTTCAAGCTCATACTGTTTTCTTTAATTAAAGAGCTCAGATGCATCTAACCCTTACAGGGATCTTTCTCTACAATGGCTATACTGTTGGTATGTTATATTGATCACTGCAGGCCAGGAAGTGTTAAAAGCCTGGAGGCCTAAAGATCTGTGAAAGGCAGCAGAGTGCATCAGTACATTTGGCATCTGTTCAAGAACATCCTGAGATGGATGGAATCAATACAGACTTGGATAGTAGATAAAGCACATGGGGTGGTATGACCAAGGCTGAAAAAACACATGTAGGGGATGCTTTAATTGAATAAATTCGTTAATCGATAATTAATAATAATAATTAATTAATAATTTGTAAATTCTAAAGATGCATGGCACCAATCATGACTGATCATGAGGAAAGCATGTAAAATGATGCAAACAAAACTGGGTACAACAGAAATAAAGGCTGATTTCTACGAAGATCATTAGTCACTAGGTATTACTATACAATGATGTATGCTTGGTGTGAGCACTTCTACTGACTGTCTAAAACAAGTAGGAGCCGAGTGTTAACCCTGCACTACCCCTGCTGCCAGATAGTTGGATCATCTGGTGCATGGTATAAATACAGGCTACATTAAGTTAATACTCACTAAACAACATGCCTTAAATAAGGGAAGGGCAGCTAAAGTAGGGCCTACCCAGTCCTTTGAAGGCAACAACAATCATAACTATTGTAATTTCCACATCTCTTGGCTGTTTCATCCTCTATTGTCTTTTGCCATATTAGTTGGATATCAAGGGGTTGTGGAGGGGAGGGGGTGGCATAGCAGGTTTGATGCTTTGACTCTGGAGTCTGACATCCCCTGGCAGTTGGCTTCACCTCCCATGCTCTCCAGTCTCTGTGTTATGTCTCTCTTATTCCTGCTTGACGTGCCTTTGTTGGCCATTGTACTAAGTTTGAGAGGCTGCCCTCAGAAACTGGAGTAAGCTCAAGTGCTCTTCTCTGCCCTGCTGTTCATTGCACTCCTATATCGGCCTTATCTTTAATATAACACTTAGGCTCAAGTGCCATCAGCTAACCTAAACTGTGATAAACATAGCGTTTTTCACTGGGCACTTTCAGTGGCCTCTACTCTTCCCTTCTAGCCACTTCCATGACTTGTAGCTGTCATAAACCAACCCTTAACACAAACTGGATGTAACAGGGTTACCTTCCCAGCCAGATCTCTGCCTCCAGTCTTCCTCTTTCCAGGTAGTCCTCCCACTCCACTTTCCTGCCATGCCTTGATAAAAAATAAAGTTCAGCTGTTACTTGAGCAGGAGACTACCTTTTGTATGCCCCAATGACTAGGGCCATAAGTGCACACTCCAGCCACTCCTGTACATGCCCCATGCCTCAAAAATGTTCCACTGTGCATTACCTCTCCAGCCTAGGTCCAGAGCAAACTGGACACATAGTTGTAGCTCTGCCATACTGCCTCAGAGGGCCACTCTCATGCCACCCCTCTCTCACTGGGGTCCCATTAACTCTGCCGGCTCTCACCAAGCCTCTTTCACACTGCCTTCTCTGCTGGGCCACATTCATTCTGCCCAGCCTCACCCAGCCTCAGGCTTGTCTCTCCACACCTCGGTTAGCCCCAGGGCAGTCTATTGGGCATCTCCCATTGACCTCACTTGAATGTTTGCTGAGCGATTCTACAGGTCTTAGACTACTTCACTCCTGGCCCCTCACCAGGCCTCCATACCCCCACTGGGCCTCTTCCTGCTTCCCTATGCACCTCTCTCAGGGCCTCTATTCACTCATCCACTCACAGGGCCTCTCTCCATCACCCCTCTTTCTCCGGGTCTATACTTGCACCCCCAGGCTTTACCCTGCTGCCTGAGCATGGCTCCAGGTCCCTCCTCCATCCTGGACTCTGCCTCAGGGCTCCTAATGAGCCTGGGTTCCTCCTGGTTTGCTGGAATGCCACCAGGAATGTGGGGCTGGGGTTATAAGGTGCCCCTTCCCACCTTTCACTAGGAACATAACTGGCCTACCATTTCCTGGGGCTCCCACACCACTAAGACCCCCACCAGGCCACTCTTCCCCAGCAGGGTGCAGTTTCACAGCTTACCCAGGATCATAGGAGCCTCCACCTCCCCATAGCCCCTTCATTTACCTCCAGGTCCCCAAGCAGGAGCTCAGTAGGCTGATGTTGCTGCCTCCCTTGCTAGTAGCCAGCTACCCTCTTTAAATAGCAAACCAGCATTTGAAAATGGCCTCTGCAATCAGCCACCTAGTGGCTGCCTTCTCCAGTCCTTAAAGTGACAAGAACAGCTTCCAGGCCTGGTACTAGTATGGCCAGACCCTTGTCTCTGGGCAAACTGCCTGTCTTGTTTGCTTGCCACACCTTGTGGATAAATAATTGTGATGTTAAATAGGTGGGAAGCTGCCCTTCATGCACCCAGATAACCGTGGACAATTTAATACATATTGCTAGCATCCCTACACATGTCCCATGCCTCACTGATGTCTCGGTGTGTTCCATTTTCAGTTCAAAGCCAGGTCCAACTGGACATACAGTTGTTTTCTCCCATGCTGCCTTCTCAGGCCATGCACACACCACCCCACTCTCACTGGGGCCTCTTGCACTCCACTAGTTCTCACCTGGCCTCTTGTATACTGCCTATCCAGGCCACGCTCACTCCACCCTACTTGGAGATCCTCAGGGTTTCTCTCCACCCCTTGGTCATCCCTGGCATGGTCTTTTGGGCCTCTCCCATGACTCTCACCCAAGCAGAACTGAGCAATTGCTCAACTATGGGCCCACTTTACACCTAGCCCCTCACCAGACCATTATGCCCCTCTCTTAGGTCAAACCTCTGTCTCCTACTCTCTGGGACCTGGGGTCTTCCACCCCAACAGGTTCAGGTGCTTCTCTTCCTTAAGCATGCCTGACCTTCACTCCACTCTCTCCTCAGAGTCTGGGGTCTTACACCCCTTGGGCTCAGGTGCTGCTTATTCAGCATGCCTTGTCCACCTCCAGGGTCCAACACTCCATGGGACGCATGATTCTCCAAAACTTACCTGCCCCCACTCTCCTGGTAACCCACCCAAAGGCAGGGGCAGGGGTTTAGGTGGCCTGACCTGCCTTACACTGGGTAGGTTCTTAGTTCTGGCATTTGGGTGGTCCTACCCTGCCACAGGCAGGTCCACCAGGCCTCCCTATCCTGGAAGGATGCAGTTTTAGGTTACTTTCAGGGCCAATGAGGCCTCTTCCTTCCCCACCGCCTCACCCTTGCCTCTGAGCTATTCCTGGAGCAGGAGCTCTGCCAGGCGATGTTACTCCCTAGGCATCTGAACACAAACTGCTCTGCTCTTATAACTGAGCTCTGCATTAGCCACCTGGCAGCTCCCTGCTACAACCTTAAAGTGACAGACACCCAAAGGGATATTCTGTTACACTTAGACTCCCCCTAAGGCTCTTTCCTCTGTCTAATGGTTCCCATCAGTCCCAGCTTCAGCCCCTCTATGCTACTTGCACACTGACTGCCACTAGTCTGTGTTCTCTCAGCTACTTATTGGTCCAAGAAAATCCTTCCTCATAGCTGACAGAGCCAGGTTTACAACACTTTCCAGATCCCTGCAGGATCTGGACCCCAATACCATGTCAAGGCTCATTGCCCTGGACTCCAGCATCTTATGGTCACATGTTCTCAGGATCATCCTACCTGGTAAAGGGGCTACTATTATCTTCAATCCTGCTCAGTTTTGCTACACCCATTGTCTAATTAACAGCCTGGAGCTCTATATACCCCATAGCCTGTTCCATGGCAGCTTGCTCCAGGTCCTTCTTGCAGCCGTGGCATTCTTGTTCTTGTCTCTCCCCTCACTTGGCTCTCTCATACCTGGATCAGTCAGATGCCTCTCTCTGTAAAAGTAACAGGGGGTTAGAGGCCCTTGTTGTATGTGGGGACTGTCTTTTCCTGACCATTGTACACCATCCTAGTGCAATGATGTCCTAGTTCAGTACCAGGATAACATGTTTGTTGATACAATAATACAAATCATAACCATGCAAGATGGTGGGGCCTACTGGATTGAGCACTGGACTGGAATTCAGGAGTCCTGGGTTCTTTGGCAAGTCAGTTTATCTATGTTCCCCATCTGGAAGATGACTTCCATGCTGGCAAAATGTGATATGTAAGAGTTGTTGTTATCCATAGACTTGCATTTTAGGTACAGAAGAAATGGGCCTGATGGTCTAGAATGCACAACATAAACCACAAAGTATCTTTGAAGTTATTCCAACTTCAATAACTAAACCTATTTTATTTAAAAAAAAGTCTTGATTTTGAAGACTTGGAGAATCCAGCACATTTTAAGTTGCTCCAATGGTTAATTGCCCTTGTTCCTAAAAGGTTGCACCTGATTTGCTAGTTTAAATTTGTTTTAGGTTGTCAGTTTCTTGACACTAAATTAGCAAAAGATAGGACAAGATTCAAAGAGCCCTTTATTATCAAATGGTTGTTCCCTGTGTGGAAAGACATAATGAGACTCTTAACCTTCCCTTTAATAAGGGAAATAAGGCTCCTTTTGGCTTTCATGGAGTGGTCTGTCTTGCAGTCCTGTAATTATTCTGTCTCATCTTTGAACCTTCAACATTAACTAAGCTATAACCTGGAACCCACTACAACATCAATAAGCATAAAGAGTTTTTACTTCACACATACCTTTATTTCCTGGGCACACATGACTTTCAGGAAACATCACCAACATAAATCAGTTCTTCATAACTCACTTAGCTTAGTCCATACAGGTTGCACTCACAGTCCTGAGTTTCATCTGGTCCTGAGAAGGTGCCTCTGGCTGACTGCTGCTCCCTCTGCACTGTAGTCTTCCTTCTCCACCTGGTTCTGGACTCTGGTCCTATGTTGGTGCAGCTGCTTCC
>NW_005841857.1:67918-78500 GCF_000455745.1 Alligator sinensis | reverse complement strand
GCCACCTTTTCCAGATCTGAAGAATTAGCATGGCTTGGTTCTGCCACCACTAGCTAGGCTCATCTCTCCAAGCTTACTTCTCCAGGAGCTCTCTCTCTTAGCTTCCTTCCCTGGGAGCCTTTCAGATTTCTGTGGCCAGCTAATTATCTTTCTCAGCTGGCCCAGTCTTGCTAGGCAGCCTGCAATCAGTGCCTGCAGCTGGGCTATAGCCTCTGCAAGCCAGCTCCTACAAGCCAGCATTCTGCTGCAGATGTAGACATCCAAAATAGATACTGTATCACAGAAATGGTCACATCAGTAGCAAATGTATGGGTGTTAGTCTAATTGTGGCAAAGTGGGAAACTCTCGCTAGCCACAGCAGCTCCCCATCTGCCTCTGGGCGCATCACCCGCCTGTCTCTCCTGCCACACCTTGTTGGTAATTAATAAAGCTGTTAACTAAGGTGGGAGGCTGCCCATTGCTGCACCCCAATATTGGGGGGGGGGGCTAGCTGTGGCTCCGTTCCACCCCTACACAACGGCCCAAGCCTTGAAGGTGGCATCTCAGGCAGTTAGCTAAACCCTCACCTTTGTCCATTATTTGTGGCCCCCCAACTGTGGGGACCTTCTGCTTCCATAAGCCCTGGCCCCATCTCCAGTCCAGTCAGGACCCCGAGCTTCTGCGCTCATCATGGGCATCCCTCGCGGTGGGCTCCTGGCCCTTTGGACCCTTAGGTCCTGGCCCCAGCATTGACCAGTTGAGTCCCTCAGCAGGGTCTTCTCTTCTTGCCTGCACTTCTGGAGTGGGGTTCCCCATTCCCAGATCAGGTGCTCCTGGGAGTGTGCCTGGCCCTGTGAGGTCTCTCCCCAGCTGGCTCAGGTGCTTCCAGAAGGTCACCTGGCCTATACTCCTGCTTTGATGTTACCCCTCACAACCACCATGACTGGTGCTCCAGGGTCTCACTGGGACTCTCACTCCCCTCTCGGAGCAGCAGGTCATTGTGCTTGGCTACTGATGTTTCTCTCTACCCACCAGAAGGTGGGGGCTGGGGTTAAGGCATCCCTACTTGCCTTTCACCGGGGTGGTCACTGGCCTGGCATTTCCTGGGGGCTCCCACACCACTGAGAGCTCCACTAGGGCAGTCCCTCCTGGTAGGGTGCAGTTTTCAGTCATGCCCAGAACCAGGAGCCTCCAAGCCATCCCCTACAGCTCCTGCCCTTACCCCCAAGAGGATATCAGCAGCCTTGCAGCCAGGCTATGTTGCTGCCTCCTCTGCCAGCAAGAAACTGATCTGACTATAAATGCTGCCAGGGATCTAAAATGGCTGCCACAGTCAAGCACCTGCTGGCAGCTTGGTTCAGGTCCTTAAAGTGGCAGGCACCTACAGTGCCCTGCCACACTAATACTAAGGGTTACTCTCCAGTTTTTATAAACAAAAGTTCCCATTAGCTACAGACTTTCATGAGGCAGCCTGTGTATGTTTGTGTGCACCCTATAACTCCCAACCCTAAAAAAACAACAACCTCAAACCCCAAAATAGAGTTGTTGTCTTTCAAGGCAGGGTCATTCAGCTTGTAAGGGTGGCTAGTCTTACAGTCAAATGCAATATCCTGTCTTAACTGAAATATATATTGTCATCCTATATCCAGCATACCAAGAAAACCAGATTGCTCCCTGTTGGTCACTTGTCATTTTCCTTATTTGCCACTTGCCCAATCCTTGTGTCACCTTCATGCTGTATCAGAACTCAGTATTGCTATCTTCAATTTCCAGATGGGGAACAGAAATGACCTTATGTTTTCTTCCAGGTCATTAATAAATGTTGAATAGGGAAATGAAGTAATCTGTGTGGGACCCCACTTACATCACAGTTTATGACATTTATAGAGTTATTTATATGCGACATGTTGATACTGTAGTGTTCTAGTTTCTTAATCAAAAAGATTTGCATAGCCAGGTGAAAAGCCCTGTAGAAGTCTATTCTTTTGGCACTATTACCGGCATCAACCAAACGTGTGAAAAACTGAAAAAAGTGACCATGGTTGTTCGAGAAGATCAGGTTTCCATAAGCACATTGGTTGGAATTGATTATGTTACCCTCCCTTAACTCTTTACTCATCAAATCCTACATGACCTTTTCCATTATTTTGCCCAGGATTGAGGTCAGGCTGACAGATGTATATTTACTGAGATGGGTTTTTACTTGTTAAGTCATTCATTGGTGCTAATGGGTATATCATCCCCTCTCAAATAGGAACAGAAGCCCAACTGCATAAAATCTTGGAGCTGTCAGTACTAAGTAAGAGAGAAATGCTACTGGCCAAATCCATGCATATGGATTGTTCAAATTAACTTGTAGCACAAGGCATGTAAAACACCACATACACATCACATGCATTCTCTTGAAAACTTCTGACCCTCATGGGGTCTATAATAAAGGACCTGCATAATTTTTGCAGGGTGGTCACTGATAACCAGAAGTGGCCTTAGTCCCCAAGCTATTTTTACGTTCTGTTCCCCTAAACCCTGTCTTCCATTTCAGCTCAGAACAGCGGAAACCTCAGCAAGAACCATTTGGTGCCAGCTTCACATGCTGTCCTCCACTGGAATGAAGAACCCTTTATATAGGGGCTCACCCATCCCACACACCAATCTGGAGGAGATGCCATCTAGGTTAAAAGGATAAATGCTCCCACTATGTCTGTATATATTTGTGGGCAGTGCCATTCTATGCATATATGCTATGGGCGTCTGTCTTTCCAGCTGTATATGTTCCTTTCATTGCAAAAAGAATTTTACTCTTGCAGAAACCGCACTTGGGAATCCTTTAACTTTGACTCCTCTTCTCAAGGAATTTAGCCCTGAAGTAAAGCATTCCTTATCGCCTTTGTGCTGGCAAATACATGGGTAAGTAGTTCGATGGAAGTAATGGACAAGTTGCTTATCCATTATGACAGGTTGGACAGCATCTGTCTGGAACACTGTTGCACTCATTCAGTTTTAACTCTGCTAATTACTGTAATGAACCATTGTCATCAGTGTTAGAGGGTGCGCAGGCTTTTCTTATATCTAGTAGCTCACTATTAATAAATGAGGTGGAAAGATCAATAGTATTAAAAAAAAAAAAAAAAAAAAAAAAAAAAAAAAAAAAAAAAAAAAAAAAAAAAAAAAAAAAAAAAAAAAAAAAAAAAAAAAAAAAAAAAAAAAAAAAAAAAAAAAAAAAAAAAAAAAAAAAAAAAAAAAAAAAAAAAAAAAAAAAAAAAAAAAAAAAAAAAAAAAAAAAAAAAAAAAAAAAAAAAAAAAAAAAAAAAAAAAAGCCAGACAAGAGGCAGGCATAAAAGCTATCCAGAACAGATGGGAGGGTCCAAAACAGTGGTTCAGAGGTGGTAGCCATGCAAGATTATGGAGCTGAAGTCAAAGTCAGGATCAAGTGCCAAACTTGGCTTAAGAGGGGTCGCAAGTAGGCTAGGGGCATGGTGAGATGGTCTTGTGCTCACACAGCTTGCTGCTCTGTGCTCTGGACTTAAGGTCTAAACAGGCAGGGCTCTTCTCCCTGTGCCCTTTGGGATGATTCAGCCCAGGCTCTGATTTATGTCCAGCTGGGGCTGTGGGAAGTGAGCTAGAGGGGTATGTTAAAAGACTTGCTTATAGTTCCTCAAGTCCAATGTCTGGACTTGTCGAGATGCTGATCCCAGATCCCCCAGGTTATCCGAGACCAGTGCCCTGTAAAATCATAGAAAAATAACACTTGAAGGGAACTCAAGAGGCCATTTTGCCCAGCCCCTTTGCTTGGGGAAAGTTCATCGCTGTTTTAAGCCATCCCAAAATGATGCTGGTCGAGTCTAGAATCAGGTTCATGGTTACTGCATGCTACCTAGCTTAGAGACCACTGTCCTAGATGAAAATACAGGCTAGAGACAAAGCAAGGGAGCAAACAGGAAGTGCTGATGGAGTTAAAAATCCAGTTCTCTTTAGTCGTTAACACGGTGCACTTCAGGGTGTTAGAAGAGGAAAACATTCTCTAATCATTTCCACTTCAGGCTGGCTTAGAAAATGTTGCACTCCTGACTTCCCTATTGAGCTCACATCATGAGCAGACAGACCATCACACTTGACATGCGATGGCAAACACAGCAGGTTTCATGCCCTCTTTCAGCTATTGTCAGGCTCAGAGTTTGTTAATGTAAGCGATGCCTGTGAACCAATTATCTTCCTTTTATGAGAAAAACGACGCAGACTCAATGCTATGAATAATGATCAGTGTTCTGGAATGATACTGATTACAGGGAAAGGTTATGTTTTCTGCCCAGATCTTTTAGTGCGAGCTTTTCAACACAATCCAACAACGGGAATGGTTTGAGCATTTCCTCTTTGAAGGGGAACAAGAGCATTTGCTATCTCTGAATTATAAGCTTTTTAGGGCATGGATTGTCTATCTTATTATGTATTTATGCTTAGGAGAGCAGGGCCTTGATTCTGGCTGGAACAGCTGGCTGCTAAAAAAAAAAAAAAAATTACAAATAACTTCACAGAAGGATATGGGGCAGGTGCTATTCTATAATGCCAAGTAGAGGGCAAGAATCACTTCATGACTTCGCTCCATCTGCTGGCAATGCTCCTACCAATGCAGCCCAGGATGCTAGCAACAAGGGCACATTGCCCACTCATATCCATCTCATTGTCCACCAGGTCCTTTCTGCACAGCTGCTGCTTAGCCAGTTGGTCCCCGCCTGTACCGGTGTGTAACAGAGAGAGGGTCCAGCCACTTGCCTGTTCCTTCCCCAGGCTCCCTGTGCCTCCCATACCTTCCCTGCCCCAACTTTGATTTACTTGTTATTGGGAATGGGAAGTCCTTGGGGCTGGCAGCAGACATCTGATTGGGCTGTCTCATTCCCCTACCTGAGCCTTTCACCCCCTAAGCCCCACACAGTGCTCTCCTCTTAAAGGGGTCACCCTTACAGGCTTCTGAGGGTTTGTCAGGGCTTCAGCTCCTTAGCTTAGGCCCCATTTCCTCTCTGGCTTTGCCCCCCAACTTGGTACACTGATTAGGACTTCAGCTCCTCAGTTATCATCCCTGTCTTGACAACAGCCTTCTTTTGGGATTCAGTCTTGATATGCCAGTCTGTGTCTCAACCTGAGGTTACCTCCTGGCCCCTTATGGCAGGTGGTGCACCCTGTCGCACCTATCAGTGGCCTTCTCTACCCCTTTTAGCCACAATCCAGTCCTCCAGTCACAAGTCCAAACCGAACAAAAAATACAAGCTATCTGCTTCAAAAGAAAACAAGTAGTCTCCCTCCTTGGGTAAATGTGGACTGCAGGGCATACCTGCTTAGCAGCTTTCTCCCCATTTCCCCTGGGTGGCTTTTGTGCCTCTCCACCTCCAGCAGCACCCACACCCTTTACGGCTCCTCCTGCTGCAGGCTGGGTTTAAATCCTCTAACCCAGCCTTAGTCACTTGACTGGGTCTGCTGTACCCAGTGACCAGGTGTAGTCTGTTGCTTATTAGTCATCCATATTTATCAGTCCCAGGCTCAATCCACCTGCATAGCAACCTTTAACTGCCTGTCCTCTCGAGCCTCACCAGTAACAGGGGCAAGGGTTCCCTGTTACACGATGCATGGGCTTGTTCTGTTCTAAGTGCAGGACTTTGCACTGGTCCTTATTGGACTTCATGAGATTTCTTTTCCTCTAGTCCTCCGATTCGTCCAGGTCTTTCCTGAATCCTAGCCCTACCCTCCAGCATATCTACTACTCCCCACAACTTGGTGTCATCTGCAAACTTGTTGCAGGTGCACTCCATCCTATCTTCCAGGTCGTTGATGAAGATATTGAACCAGCCCCAGGACTGACACCTGGTGCACTCCACTTGTTATCGGCTGTCAACTCGACATCGAGCCATTGATCACTACCCTCTGAGCCTTACAATCCAGCCAGCCAGTTTTTTTATCCACCTTAGTCAATTCATCCAGCCCATACTTCCTTAGCTTGCTTGTGAGAATGTTGTGGGAGACCCATATCAAAAGCCTTGTTAAATCAAGGTATAGCACATCTAGTGCTCATCCCGCATTGACATAGACTGTTATCTTTCCATAGAAGGCAATCAGGTTGGTCAGGCATGACTTCCATGCTGACTGTTCCTGATTACCTCCTCCAAGTGCTTAGAAATAGATTCCTTAAGGACCTGCTCCATGATTTTTCCAGAGACTGAGGTAAGGCTGCCTGGTCTGTAGTTCCCTGGATCCTCCTTTTTTCCCTTCCTTAGAGGTGGGTACTAGATTTTCCCTTTTCCAATCATCCAAGACCTCTCCTGATCTGCACTAGTTTTCAAATGTAATGGCCAGGAGCTCTGCAATCATGTTGGCCAACTCCCACAACACCCTCGGGTGCATCCCACCCGGCCCCATGGATTTGTACATGTCCAGCTTTTCTAAATAGTCCCTAACCTGTTCTTTCACCACTGTTGGATGCTCACTTCCCCAAACTGTGCTGCCCACTGCAGTAGTCTGGGAGCTGACCTTGACTGTGAAGACTGAGATAAAAAAGCAATTGAGCACTTCAGCCTCTTCTGTATCCTCTGTCACTAGGCTGCCTCCCTCATTCAGTAATGGACCCATACTTTCCCTGCTTTTCCTCTTGTTGCTAACATACTTGTAGAAACCCTTCTTGTTACCCTTCATGTCCCTTGCTAGCTGCAACTCCAAGTGCGCTTTGGCTTTCCTGATTTCCTCCCTGCATGCCTGAGTAGTACTCTTCTACTCCTCCCTAGTAGTTTGTCCAAGTTTCTGTTTCTTGTAAGCTTCCTGTTTTGTGTGTTAGCTCATTGAAACATTCCCTGCTAAGCTAAGCTAGTCTTCTGCCATGCTTGCTAATTTTCCTGCACATAGGCACAGTTCATTCCTGCACCTTCTGTAAGGTTTCTTTAAAATACAAAATAGTACAGTAGTTTGGCCCTTATCTGATTAACACTCACCCATTGCATCCTGTTTTAGTTGAAGTCATCAAGAGATGGTCAAGTATTTGGTTAAAACTTTTATTTATATATAAATATATAAACATATTTTTTTATTGGTCCAAAATAGAAACTTTCACAAAAAAAAAGTCCCTTTGAAGACACTTCTTTGAGGAAAAAATCACATATTTTATGCTTTTGGGGGTTAAGATGTCTTGGTATAGATCTGCAGGCATGAGTCATGTAGTTAAGCAGTCCCCAGTCAACCCAGATATAAATGGGCACATGCATGGGGAATTGAAAGTGGCTAGACATATTAGACACATCACTCCTGTATGTTGTCATCTTCAGATACTCGTAGCCTGATGGACCATTCACTTAGCACAATCCTTAGCCCTTAGTGAAGGAAGAAGGAGATAAAAATGAGGGAAGAGCAGGTCCTCTCCTCTCCCCCCACAATAGTTGCTTTAAAAAAATTGGCAAAAAGTGACAAAATAACATCTTGTCTTTTTCTTGTTGTTTTGGAAGGATATGCTTACTATCAGCTTCAGTGGAGCCAAAGATTTAATACCCAACATCTGACTTAAAGATGGTCAAACGTCTATTGACTTCAGTGAGCACAACATTTCACCCTAGAGAGGAATTCATCCCCAGCGCCCCAAGATTATTACTTCAGCACTCAGTCCAGCTCTGGCATCTGGAACACAAGTGGAAAACCAGAGGCCCATGTTTATCAGGGATCTCTTAGTGGACACTAAAGACTCTTACTGTCTTCTCCATGGCCTGACTGGCACAATTACTAATGGCATTCTCTTTCCCAAAAGACCAATAATGTTACCTGTATGAGGTACCCAAGCCATTAGGAATCAAAGTCCAAGACTTGCGTGCCTCTGTGTGTGTGTGTGTGTGTGTGTGTGTGTGTGTGTGTGTGTCCAAGACACATAGACAACTACAGAAATACTCTTGATTTTCTGTTCTGGGAGTAGTAATCAATCGGTCATGACTTTTACATTGTTAGGGAATGTAGGCCCTAGCAATGAAACTGAACAAGACTGGGCCTTGAAATCTCAAAATTCACATCTGATGGTCCCATGAATTCCTTTTTCCTGGGAGGCATGGGGGCTTGGAAGGCAGAATTAATTAATTCTAAATCAGACCATAACACATCTAGTAAAGCAACGTATGTAGGTGTATAACTGCCACCATGTAAGAAATGCCTCTAAACTACTTAAAATGTGCTGTTACTTGATTGCTTTGCTGAATCAGGTTTTTATTTTGTTTTAGTTCAGAACAAATAACCCATATTGGTTATTAAAATGTTTTTTTTCTCTATTCTTTCTGGCTTTTTTTTAGTGCGAAGGGCAACTCAGTTATATTTCCTTTCAGCTCTGTTATGCAAAACTAGACTTTTGCCTTGGTTTGCATGTAGAATAACGTAATCTTCGTGGAGAATTCATCACTCAATGGTAGAGAGATGAGAATTCAAACTCCCCTAGCCTTCTGCAGGTTCTTGCATATAAATAATACAAAGAGAGGTTGTATCTCCTCAGGCCCTTGG
This sequence comes from Alligator sinensis, assembly GCF_000455745.1. NCBI lineage: Eukaryota > Metazoa > Chordata > Crocodylia > Alligatoridae > Alligator > Alligator sinensis. The sequence goes on along the minus strand of NW_005841857.1, from coordinate 70,013 downwards.
AGATCACATGAATTAAACACCAGTAAATAACTCTATACCTCTCTATGATCACTCACCCCCTCAGAGGCAGTCAAGACCTTGATAAAGAGAAAGTTGTCCTGTGTCTGAGAGGCCTCTTTTAATACAACCACCTTAAGGTTTAGAGGACAATTTAGCACATGAAATATTTATCCATGCTCTTTACAGTCCCTTATAAGAAAAAGCAACCCATGAATATTACAGGGAAAAATCCTCCTGCTATAATTGCATCTATGCTACTATATTCATTGTATGTAACTTCCCTTAGGCTCTCCTCACTTCTCTTCTTCAAAAGAGCTCATTGTTGCTAAAAAACCTGTCTACCTATCCGAACTGTCTCCTTTTTTAATCAACAATATACTGGCTGTACAAAAGAGTGTTTGGAAACCTGATTCTGTTTAGGGGCAAAGTCTGGGGCATATACTTTTCTAGGTCTCTATAACAATAACTACTCTAGAGCAATAGATCATCACTTGTAGTAATGCTGCTACTATACGTAGTGACATGGCAAAATACTACATGTGTACCTGTCCATGTTAGTAGTTCTCAACCTTTTTAGACTCAAGGCCACCCTGGATAGACTTGAGGCACTCCTTGGAAAATGCTAGCTCTTAGAAATCCACAGTTGTGGTCTGAGTTCTTTGTAACGGAGAAACTGCTTTAGAATTTTTCCCTTGTCAAAGAGTGTAAAAACTATTTGAAATCTCCGGGTTTATCTTGCTGTGGTTGAGAATCATGGTCCATATCTACAACAGTGCTTCATAAAGTAACAACGCTTTGCAAATAAAACCATTTTGTGGGCTGTCAGAACCCAGTAGTTGACTGCCTATGTCACAGTGGAAGGTTTCATTGATTTGATGCCTATAACGCAGTGGAATTTCTCGACACAGTGGAATTTTCCGCTACGGTAGAAAACCCCAGTGCAGTAAAAAGTTCCCACCAACTTTATGCAAATACGCGCACCACGATTGACCGGTTCTAAATTATCCACATTTGGTGACTCACGATTGGCTTGTTAGTCATATAAAAGTTAAAGCAGTTTCCGCCCAAGTCGGAGAACTCCACGCACATCTTGGAGTGAACTTGGCGGACTGATCACCCACCAACGACTCCCCGTCACCGACCGTCCCGACGTACCCCTGTGCCCTGCAGGCCCAATAAGCCGTTCATATCATTTTGTCTGACTCGGAGAGCTCACGTTTGCAACTGTAACCTAAGTCAGTTCTTCTTCCTGCGCTGTGTACACCGACGGCGTAAGTAAATAATCTCTTTGTTCAACCAATACGCTTCAGTGCCTAATTCCGCTCCATCGGTCAAAGTACCCACCTGCCGTTTCGGGGCTACTGGCCACAGCCTGGCCTACCACTCGACCGCCACATGGGCAATGATTGTTTATTGGACTACATTACTTCTATAGATAGTTGCAAACTATGGGTGCATTCGACAATGCTGCCATGAGTGTTCCCTACTACTGGCCGCATCTACATGTGCATTTAACTGTGGAACAGACCAATTAGCTGTGGAGTAAAGCATCACTATCTACATGTGTGATGCTATTAAGCCACAGTAAACAAATTAACACCACTGTAAGATAGTCCTGTTGGGGGCAGTACTATCTTATGGTGAGGAAATTAATGTGATAAAACGTACATGTAGATGCTAACTGTGGGTATAAATTCCCCAGGCCCTTCCACCAGACAGCGAGCCACACTCCACCACCACTGCAGTTCACACTCCTGGTGCCAGGTGTCCTTAGCACACTATGCCTCCTCTGCTCAGGCCTCATGGAAGAGCTCCCCCATGAGCCTTGCAGATGTCATGGAGTGTAGCCTGCATACTGGCCTCGGTGAACTCTAGGTGGATGGTGTGGATGTGCCAGCATCCCTTGAGGCTTCCAAAGGCACACATGAACAGTGTGCAGCTCTGAGCCAGGCAGCAGTTAACGTATGACTGGCATTGGTTGAGATGGCTGGTGTAGGGGCTCCTGAACCAAGGCAGCAGTGGGTACATAGATTCAGAGATGTTAGGGTCAGAAGGGACCTCAATAGATCATCGAGTCCGACCTCCTGCATAGACA
>NW_005841857.1:52093-67829 GCF_000455745.1 Alligator sinensis | reverse complement strand
TTCCAGACCTTGGCCACTCTAACTGTGAAGAAGTTCTTCCTAATGTCCAATCTAAATCTGCTCTCTGCTAGCTTGTGGCCATTATTTCTTGAACCCCAGGGGGCTCCTTGGTGAATAAATCCTCACCAATTCCCTTCTGTGCCCCTGTGATGAACTTATAGGCAGCCACAAGGTCGCCTCTCAACCTTCTCTTGCGGAGGCTGAAAAGGTCCAGTTTCTCTAGTCTCTCCTCGTAGGGCTTGGCCTGCAAGCCCTTAACCATACGAGTGGCCCTTCTCTGGACCCTCTCCAGGTTATCCACATCTCCCAATGTGGTCCCCAATTAGGAGGGGTGGGATGGTCATGTCACCCAGCTGCATGTCCAGGAGTCTTGGTGCTAAGCAGACCCTTTCCACCAGGACTGTCAGTGGATTTTGTAACATGTCGGGGTCCCAGGGGTGGTCATAATGCCCCCTGGTGGCTCTGTGACCATGCCCTGCTCTAGTCCTAGGGTACCCATCCTGTCTTTTCTGCCACACCTTGATGGTATTTGTAATATATGGGGAGGCTGCCCACAGGCCTTTGCTAGGCCTCAGTCTCACTGGTTCTAGGACCCTGGCTGGGTCTCTGTAGTAAACTGTGTGCAGAAGGGCACCCAAAGCCTTAAGGGCTAATCGTGTGGCTCCAAATCCTCCCCTTTACCATGTCCCATGTCTTGAGGTTGTTACAGGTACGTCATCCCTCTGTTGGGTCTTTGGCTTTCTTGGCCTTTGCCCCTTTAACTTTGCTAGGCCTTCTGGCCTAGGCCCACTGAATCAGACCTGGCTTCAAGGCCCTAGCTTCATTTGTCCCTTCCAGACACTGGGCCCCTGGCCCCTGCATGGCTGCGTCCTCTCTGGCGCCAAGCCCCTGGCCCCTATGTGTTTGAGGTTGCCCCTGTTAGGGCTCAAGGCAGTTGAGTGCCCCCTGGGCACTAATGAGGCCTTCTTACCTCCCCTTCCAGCCTCATCCCCAAACCACTGGTCAATATAACATAACATAAGTCCCTGGGTTATAACATAATAATAACAAATAACAGTTCTCTGGCCCTTATAGAAGGTAAATGTTCTTTCTCCCCTTGTGCCAGTGTACCTCCCAGCATGGGTTCCTTGTGAGCTCCCCGAGCCTCGGTGTTTCTACGGGCAGCAAACAGCAAGCCCAGCATCCCTGGGTGGCTCCTCTGGACAGGAGCTCCTTCTCCTTTGCCCAGAGAGCGACTCCTTTGCCAGCACCAGTCTTGGGTTTACAAGCTACCAAGACTTTGCCTACATCTGGGCAGGTGGGCAAGTGACAGGGATGTGTGTCCTGTTAAGGGCCCCAATACACTGGGGGAAGCAAAGTGCTCAGAAGCTCACCACCTCCAGGAGGTCAACAACCTGGACCATGTGTTGGTCAGCACATTTTGAAGGGTGCTGCAGACATTGAGGATGGCCTCCCTGGTGGTCACTTTGGCCACCTGAAACAGGTGGGCAATGAATCACAAGCTGGTGGGCATGGTGAGCTTCAGAATGGCAATGCCATGCAGGTGTCCATGCGGAGGGGGGGGTGCATGGTAGTGGGCTGGCATGCTACATGTGGTCTGAGCTGTTGGACTAGCTCATGGAATGTGGGCCGGGTCATATGGAACGAGCCCAAAAACTGGGTGTGGGGAGGGCCAGAAGTGGTAGAACCAGAGCACCAGGAACTCATGAACACCAGTCTTGTCTGCATCCATGTGACCATTGGTGGTGCTGCTGAGGTCTGGGAAGTGGGCCAAGGGCTGGTGGTGGATGGCCTGGTAGCAGCAGGTGTACCAGGATATGGGCTGGGCCAGGGGTCCAACTGCATGTTAAGGTGGGGAGGACAGGGTTGAGGGCCATAAGGGCCAAGTGGCTATCAGCGTGGGTCTGGAGCATGGCTAGCATGGTAACAAGCAGAAGGCCATGGTGCTGGCTTTCACTGGGTGGAGGGCAAGGAGCATCCATGGTGTGCTGGACACAAGCTCTCAGGACAGCTGCCTGGAGGGCTGTTTCAGCAGGCTTCAGGATGCTCAGGGTCACAGAAGTGTGTGGTCTGGCAACAAAGTATGGGCCAGTCTTTTAAAGAGTGGGGCTGGTGCCCAGCTGGCTGTGGCCAGATGCAGCTGGAGCCTGGTGCTCCCACTGGCTGCTGCAGTGGGGCAAAGCAGGGCAAAAGCAGCCCTGGCATAAACTGCTCTGCCCCAGTTCAAATTCCTGCCATCCCGGGTACATGTGTAAACGCTGTGCCCTGGAGTAGTTTACTCCGGCTCAAACTGCTCCAGAATTTCTTTCTTCAAATTATTACACATGTAGATGGACCCTTCCCACTTTGTTGCAGATGCACGGGCTGGGTAGCCATTTTGCCTTCCATTTCTGAAACGCCCTCATCTATATATTTTCAATAGGGTAATGCCAAAATCCTTGTCACATGTGCCTACCAGTGGTAACTTTGACATCTGACTGGAATGCCATGTACAGGTGGTTTTGAGCTTTAAAACCATAACAGCAGGTGCTTTTGTACACAAAAAGTGTTCCTGGCAATCTGAGTGACTAATCTCTGCTCCCTTTTCAGTCTCTTTTGTAAGTGTGCTGTAACACGCTCAATTAAACCTGGTACTCAAAAGCCCTCCATGGGGACAGCGGACATGCTTAAAGTTAAGCACATACTGGAGGGGTTAGCTGGCTCCAGGGCCTATTAAACATCTGCAAATCTCTGTCATCTTGGAGGTGATAAGTATTCAGTACCTCTCTGGCTTTGGCTTCCAGGAGTTTGAAAGAAAGGGGGAAATGAAGCTACAGTAGCATCTTGTTGTTGTATGAGAGAGAGAATTTTTTGTGACTTTTACTGTGGGGGGGAAATAAAATCCTTTTGGGTCAACATTTAGGCAGGAAAAAATGGACTCTCTGGTGGGGGGTAGAAAATCAAATAATCAGCATAATGTATAATATGATTGAATTAAAACTTGTTTAATCTCTTTCTGCCTCTTGCCACAATATTCCTAAAATCCCTGAATGCCTATGAACTGTTTTATGCATGTGTCCTCACCCCCCACACCTCCCCATCCACACACCCCCTCTTTGTTTCCAGCTCAAAATATTGAGCTCTCCTTCAATAGATTCAGTATTTCCCCAACTCTCCCTGTTGTGTTGTGGAAGGCAACCATTCATTCGTGACTTTCTCCTTATAAAGTGCTGTGGGGCTGTGACTTCTCTCTACCTGCATGCATTATAGCAAGAAATGACTCCTGGCTGTCTGACTAAACACAAAGACTTTCCTAAACCCACAGGGTGGTTGTGCTTGAGCGGTGAATGGGCTGTGGGTGAGGGTTGCTGACTTAAGAGGAAGCGAGGCATGAATAAGAATGTGCTAATGAGGCAAGCCTCTGGGCAGAGTCGTGCACAACATCTGTCACTTTCTAGGAAAAGGAAATAGCGTAAAGTGTGAAATTTTGCTCCCGGCTCTTGTACTCGACTGTCATAAGAAAGGCGTTTGCAAGAAAAGAGAAGAGGATTTTCCCAGGAAAAGCAGCAGTCTTGAGATGGCATAAACTGCCCTATGCGATGGTCCTCGTAAGCCTTGGAGGAAGAGGTGTACTAGGAAATCTCTGTAGTACTGTAGAGATTGAACAATGGTTCCCCATAAATTAGAGCATCCCCAGACTTGTTCTACCTGATGTTAATAGGGGACAGATTGCACCCAGACACCTATTAGCCCAGGATCTGGGTGACATTGAAGTCTGCTCTCCCTCTAGTGACCACTAGAAGTGAAGAATAGAATAAGGATTCCATTTTTGGCTACATCACAAGTTCCCTTTACTGTGGGCATGTCACTTTGTCCTTCCCCATTGTGTAATAAGGATAATTAAGCTTCCTTTTACCCATCATTTGTCAGGTGCAGTTAGGCTGTAAGCACTTTGGAACAGGTAAGGTCTCTTACTACATCTCCTTATAGTACATAATGAAGTGGGGTCCTGGTTTCATGGTCTCCACCTACCACTGCATTACAATCAAGCTCACTTTCAAGCTGGTGACTGGCAGGAGTCCTTGGACCATGCCTGTTCCTTAGTTTAGAAAGCTCTGCTCACAGGTGAAGGATCCATGAAGTCTCACTGTGATGACCACCATCATGGCTCATACAAGACAGAGACTTAAGTGAGGATTTGACTGCTCACAGAGGAGGATTTTGGAGACCACCGGGTCAAAAACCCCCAGTGATGCTACATCCTGAGCTTCAGAACTGAGGCTCTAGACTCGGCGTTGTAGCAGGTTCTTTTCCTCGGAGGACTGGACATGGAGGCAGACCTCTGTGATCCCCCTGCCCACCCGACTCATCCATGTTTCAGAGTACTGCCTTGTCATATTCATCATTTTAACAGGAAGGAAGTGATCCTGCAGTCGTCTGCTGTTGCTAATGTGGCAAAGCTTAAAATACTTGCCCAAGAGGAATTGCTTCTATTCAAGCTGCGGACACAGCCTGTGAAAGACTCTGCTATGACAGAGCCATCAAACAGTGAGCAGGGGACTGTTCCCTTGAAGAAAGCTTAAGTTTTTTTAAAGGAAATATGGGTGACTGACAGCACTTGAGGAAATGCTATAGATAATTCTTCCTGTCTTTTTAGGTAGGGATCACTACCTTGTAGAATAGCAGTTGTTCTGTTACCACAAACTCTCTTCCATGGAGTTAAAGGTTCAGACAGCTCTTTTGATCCGGAAGTGAAAACTCCTCGTTAGTTCTTAGTAGCTTTTTCAATCATAAGGCACATTGGAGTGATTATAACCCAACTCTATCGCAGAGGAAACATTTCAAGGACACTCCTAAGGCAAACATTTAAGTAGTGTGGCATTGACTCCACAAATTGGGGAAAACCTAACCCGGGGCAGAGCTACATGGCAACACCTTGTGAGAGAAGGTGTGTCGTCTTTTGTAAAAAAAACATCTTGCCTCCAACCTGGAGGCAGAAAAATGACAAAATTCGAAGGAAAGGAAACAACCAAGAAATTTGTGTTTTGACCCTCCCTTAACCATTTGCCAGAGAGTCTGCAGCTCTAGGATCAGCCTCAGCCATCAACAGACTCATCTACAATCCTTTACTTGACCCATGGGAGTGATTATCCTCAACCATGATGGATCGCCGCTGCCGACAAAACCTCCTCATTATTTCTTAGTAGCCTTCTCAATCATAATGCACATTCAAGTGATTATAACCCAACTCTGTCACTTTTTGAATCTTCTAGGATATCTCTTCTATAAATACCAGGTTGTGCTCCACTGGAAACGTGCTCCGATTATTGTTCACTAAAACTTTGATATGTTTCAGTACCTAATTGGGGGGAAATGGGTAAATGAGATGCATCCCTGCTATTGATTCACGTGGATCAGTTCCCCAAGTATGTGGCTGTACGAATAAACCTAGCTCTAATGCTGCCTTTGCCTGTTTGTAAAGTAGCTGGGTCCTCGTAGCAAAAGTCAGTTGTCTGATGCTGTTTGTGTCCTTCCAGGAAGTCAAGAGCCAGGAAGAGTCCTCTCTTCTGAGTGTTATCATGAATAACCATGTTCTTTTGATACCTAGCTATGATGCTTTTGTGTGTCTCACTCCTGACACACCTATGGTCTGAGGGGTTAAGAATTTATGATTCTCATTGGAAGTGTGAAATTCACTGTTTTAAATCTTTTTCTAATAAATATTTTCTATTTTCCACCAACAATGACACTTTTTTTTCTTTTTGTTTTGTTTTTTGTTTTTTTTTTTTTCTTTTTTTTTACCGTCTCTAAATGACACAGGTGAGCCCCTTGGTATCTGATGTTGGGCACCACCAAAATCCAGGTAGCTCCAAATGAACAGATAATGTTAGGAAACAGTCTTAATCTCTCTGTTTCACTTTCCATAAGTGTTATACTTCCCTCCTCTCCCCCCCACTCCCCCCACTTTATAAAGATGCTATACAGATGAACTGGTATTCATTATGCAATTGCTAAGTGGAATGAATACTCTGATTCCTTTCTGGTAGCGGTTGTAAAAGAAGGTACACATGGGACAAATTTATCCCAACTGTGTTTGAATAGGGATTAGACATTTATATGTCTTTAGGCAGAGACTTTGAAAACCACCTAAAAATCTTCTCTCGGGGAGAGCTTTCACTTCCTTGCCATGAAGAACTGGCACAGCAGTGCTGGGAGCCATGTGCGCTTGTTTAACAAAATTCTACTTGTAAGTAATACACAGTTAACAGCAAAAGCAAATGCCTGTCAGTGACTAAGTACCCCATCTAATAAGATGGACTGTTGCCTAACAGGATTTAATTCAGCCAAAAAGCTACGAAACAATGGAGCTTTGTTCTAAACTGGATGCAGTAATCATGCATTGATACTATTCCCGCAGCCGTACTCCTCCTGTTTACCTCTGAGCCTGTCACCTAAAGGCGCATTGCTTGTAGCAATGGATGTTGAGGGGAAGCAAGACACTTCTGCTATAAATGTTGCCAAATTGGAAGTAGGAGACCTGCTGCATGTTCAAATGAAAGCTGGATGGAAACCAGCTGTAGAGTGGTTACACCTTGTCAAGCACTAACTATGCAGCTGGTTGGCTCTTTAGAGCTGAATAGTCATTTTTATACTGTGATAATTACTTTGCATCTGTGACCAGTCTAAATTTTATTGCACAATCAACCAGTTAATATGCGACATATAAACAACGTGTAGCAGGGGCCTGGATTCCACCATTGGGCATTTCTCTCCACGCATTAGGAGCGTGCACAAGAGTGCACTACCTGTGAAGCTGTCCACTGCCACACAACTGCCCCTGACACTAGAAGGGGAAATGCAGGGTCTAATTCACTACTGACTTACACCAGCTATTGATTTCACTTCGGTTGAATCATACTGAGCTCAAGTGGTGCAACCCAAGACAGGAAGGGCTGGAGAAACCATTATTGGCTCTGTCCCTGTCTAAGCAAGTGACTTGACCTGCTGGCTTGGCAGGTGTGGTTGAGCTCCTCAGCCCCTCTTCCCAGCTTGCATACAGTCTTTAAACTGCAAATAAATAGCCCCCCATTCTGCTCTTCTCTCTGGGTTTTAAGTTTACAGTGGTTTTAAGCTTGCCAGAGCTGGACTGCTCCTTCCAAGGGGTTACAACATCCTGTTCCACACCCCCTTACCCAGCAAGAGTGGTTTTTGAGAGAAACTCTTCTGAATTCAACCCCACTACTTCTTGCAAGTAGTAGTCCATGCTGGTGTGCACAGATGCTGGTTGATGGTATACCTGCATTGGTCTGTGTGAATGGGACTGAGAGAATGCCATGGAGCAAACCCCATGCAGATGTGTAGGGAGAGATGGACCATGCCTTGGAAGAGGAAATAAGAGCCAGATACTAATGTGTCAGTCTGGGGTCAGTCTCTCACATTGGCTCCACCCATGTTAAAGGGGCAAACTTGATCACAAGAGTGAAGGGGGCCACCAGGAGGTAATACCAGAGGCCCCTGATTGCCAGCTCTGTGGCGAAGGCACTCTCTCAATCACTGCCTAATTTTCCTGTTGGGAAAGGAGCTTCTGGCTCAGATAGATGATTGGCTGCTCTTCATCCTCAAAGCTAAGAGAGGACAGCTTCACTCCGAGGCATCCATCCACAAAACAAATCTGTGGTCAAAGTCCAGACCACACAGTGACAAAGCAGTACGTAATATCCAATTTACCTCTCCAAATGTCCCCCATGTAGCAAAGTACAATACCAGAAGGTGGCCATGGCACCCCTGAGTGGCCAGACTTACCCTGCACCACTTTGTCTGGTCTCCCCAAAACTGTACTTGCCTGCCATGGTTATTATGAACCTTGGGAGGCTGCCTCTAGAGAACTGGAGTGTGGTCTTGGGTGCTTGGCTCCACTCAGTCCAATCTGCTTGGGCTCGCTCATCCTCGGACAGAGTCTTCTTACTCCAGGGCCTATCAGCCTGGATTGTCCCCACCACTGCCCCAGCCCTGCTTGCTTTAAGGTCAGTTGTCATGGCCTGCAGCCTCCCCCATAGCCATGCCCATGCCTCACAGATGGGGCAGTCAGGAGGCCATGCAGCAAAGACCACATGCAAAGCACTTCATCTTGAATGAAATGCCACTCTGATTCATTGTTCCAAAGTATCCCCTGAGCAGTCTTCCCCCTAGCTCCTTAAGGTACCTTACGTCTGTCCATGGGTCTGTCTCCAGCAATCTCATTGATCAGGAACTCTTTCCTGTGCAGCCACCAAAGCCAGACTAGTGGCCCTGGCTCAGGGGTTCATTATATATCCAGGAAACACCACCCCTTCTGGTCCCATGATACCCAGCTCAACACAGGAGTTTCAGCCTTTTCCTCTGTAGCTAGCTCATGGATCCACCCCAGTGCTTGGTGCGCCTTGGGGTCCAATGCATCTGTCACATGCTTCATATGCCCCACATCTTGCCTCTTTCCTGCCACACCTTTGATGTTACTGTTGTTATATTGAGGCGGTTCCTGGAGGCTGGGAGTAGTTTCTGTGGTGCTCCTCCCTTCCAGCTCTACTTGGGCTTCTCTGCCCCAAACTCAGTCCCAGGGGTCTCTATGCAGTCCCCAGGGGTGCTTCTCTTTTAAGGCATCTCCCCCACACCAAACTGCAAAGCACTTGTTGGGGCTATAGCCATTCTGGCCTTTGTCCCCTTTTCTCTGGCCAAGCTCTCAGCCCCCATCCGCTGCCTTGGACCTCAGCTCCTGGTCCTTCATGTCCCCACCCAGAGAAGGTCTTGTCCAGAAGAGTGCCCCTGGTACCCTGTTACATGGCCTGCAAACCTGCCCTGTAGCCACTACCCAATGCTGTGGTCAAACTTGAACACATACCACCAACCAAAACTGTTCCAACTCAAATATAAACCCCCTCCTTGGATTGTTGCCTACTATAATAGTCTTGTCCTAGGGCTGGCTTATTCCCGCAGCCTCTCTGGTATCTCGCCTGGCCTGCTGCTCTCCTTCTTGCAGGCCATTTTGATCAGAGGTCCTTCCCCTATGGCAGTCAAGACCAGACTGTCTCCCCAAGTCCGGAGGCTGGGCTTATATGCCCAAGCCCTAACCCTGGTTGGTCATTTGACCCTGCTTTCCCCTTTTTCCCTATAACAGGTCCCCCATTACAAGGCCAAAGGGTGTTGTCAATGATAGTAGCTTCCAGGACTCTGGAGCTAGAGGGATCTGTCAGTATTTCTTTGTCAAGTCCAGTGTTGTTATCTGTTTCATTCTCCCCAGCTCCTGTAGAAATTAGTCAATCTGGGGCATCAGTTATGCATCAAATTTCCATACTGTGTATAGCTTCTGGAAATCAGTGCAAAATCAGATAGCCTTTTCTGTTCTGAAAATACAAATATGATTGGACTACTCCATTCACTTGGGGGCTCTTCAGTCACTTCTGTATCTAACATTCTGTACTTCTTTTCTCACGGTTTCCCATAATTGCTCTGGGATTCTGGAGAAACCCTTTTGAATAAGGCACCCTGGTTTCAAGATAACTCAATGACTAATCAGGGTGGTTTTCCCAAGATGGGCTGTGAACACGTGGGAAATCCTCCGGTTAGAGCCCTTGCTTCCACTTGCTGCATTGTATGCAGGTTCTCTGCAAGGGTGACCATACCAATGGGAGGTGAGTTGCATCCTGAACATTTCCCATATTTGCTGACCACCAGACTGAGGCACTGAAGGTTTCTTGGGCTTTCTACAGTTTCAGGAGATTTACATGGTATACCTGGGACCCTGTGACAGGACTACAGCAGATGGGCCCTCCATCTCATCATAGCCAGTCCTGTCATCCCCTAACCACTTGGAAATCTCCCTAGTCCTAACTCACAAGCCATGCCTTGCTGGAAGTAAAAGTGATTTGGGGGTGTTCTGCCTCTGTCCAAAACAGAAGTGAGGGAGGAATCTGATACAAAGGTATCCTGCCAGGCGGGACTTCTGGTGTCCATTGCTGCTCAATAAAAGAACAGAAAACCTCAACTGGAACATGTCCCTTTTCCAGGGCTACTTTGTCTATTGCCTTTCCTTCATAAGAAAAGGCTGGATTGTCCTTGCCCACAGCCAGGGCTTGACTTGACCCTTTTTCTTATGGGATGAGCTTTTATCTTCCCTAGCCCTGCCTGCTTTCTGACACCTGACCTACTCTGCCTCACCTGGAAAGAGTCTCTTGATGTCTGTTGCAGTGTTGGGGCAAGTGGGGAGCTTCCTGCTTCATTTTCCCAGACTCCCTCTACCCTCCTTTCCTAGCCTTAGGCTCCTGCTGGTCTAAAAGGTTCTGGCCTTAAAGGAGTCAGGCTACCTTTCCAGTCTCTTTTCTTTCTTTTTCCTGTAACATGGGCTTGATCCTCTGTTAAAGACCCACATTCCTCCCCCACAAGGTGTACTTCATCATCAAGCTCCCCAATTTGTCTCATAAACTCATAAAGCCTTGCCGCTTGGTTAATAGCTTATTTTCCAATGAGGAGGGTACAAACAGGACCCTGGTCCCTCATTGATATACCCAGAGTCGAGATTCCTTATTGTAGTGTTGTTCTTGGGTCCATTGTGCAGTTTGGAGATTCTCTTGGATGCATTCTCCCACCAGGTCCATCCATTTCCATAGCTGGAGAAGATATACTACATTTTGGGATCTCAGGCCATGAGTCTTCCAGGCCTCCTGAAGGAAGTCTAATATACCCCTGGTTTGTTTCCCTTACAGGGGTTAAAAAGAAGAAAAGCCCATTGAGAATTAGGGAATTTCCCAGATTCCAACCAACAAATAAGGTCAAAATGCATCCCATTTCATAAACTTCTTTAGCATACGCTTTAAAGTCTGATATGAACTTCTTTACTAATCCATCTGTCTGTATGTGTTATTCTGAGGTTCTGACAAAGTGGACTTTTAAAGGGGCCCATATTGTAACAATCGAGACAAACACGGTGCTCTGGTCTGTTAGTATTTCCTGTGGAAGTTCTACACATGAGAATATTTTCAATAGTTTGTTGTCCACTATTTGGGCTGAGGTGTTATGGATAGCTATAGTCTCAGGATAGTGGTGTTATGGATAGCTATGGCCTCAGGATAATGAGTTACAAAATCCTTTAGGACCAGAATAAAATGGCATCCACTAGTGCTCAGATCTAGTGGCACCCTTGAACCTATCTCAACCTGCTAAAAGGGGGAACCAACCAAGAATGGAAGTGGTGGTGCTTGGAACATATTCCCAGAGTGCCAAATGGTGGTCTTAACTGGCAGTAGTCCTTTAACGTGCTGGTAGATCCTTGACAAAAAGGACCTGGTGAGAGTAACCTCTTCTGGGTTTTTCCAACTCCCAGATGGCCTCTCCATGGTGTATCATGAGACAATTTCAATGTCTGATTTACAGTGAGATTTTTGGACTTCCAGGTCCCAGTAGCTCAGTGTCTAGTGATTCTTATCAGGACACCCCTTTGTAATTCAAAGTGGGGATCCTGAGCATCTAGGTTTGTGTTCACTACTTGCCACTCACCGAGACCAACTGGCCACAGAGGGGAGCAACTGCAGAGTCTTCCTTCTGTATTTGTAGAAAATTAGGCCCTTCCCCTATGGGCACTCCTCTCCATCTAGTTGGTTGACTGAGGAGCTTGGTCCCATGGAATTTTTCTTAGGGCCTCTCAGTTTACATTGTATCCCCATAACTTTTCTAGTCCTTTTACCAAGACCCTTCTCTTCTGAGAGGGTTTTCCTCCTGACCCTCTAGTATTTTCAGCATGGTACAGCTCAGGGTCTGAAAGTCTGGGGTAAAATGGAAATATCCCCTTTAGTTTATATTTAAAGCAATCGTGTCCCTGGATCCTGCCTATTTTTCCTGCCAAGTACCATGACTTGGTCAGCAGGCCCCAGTCCTCACCTGCCACTACCAAATGGGGAGAGGGCTGGCACCATTGCAGCCATCAACAGCTACACTCTGGTCTTGGATAGGACCATAGGTCCTGATGGGTGTAGGTTATGTACCAGTATGTGCACACCATCATAAATAGCTTGATGGACTTCATGAGCTCCCCATGAACAACTGTCTGTCCAGAGCCTGATTCTACTAAGCCCAGGACCTTTTTCAGTTGGCAAAGGCATCCTCTTTCCTATAACTTTATACCTGATACTGAATGACTCATAATTGGGAGAAGCAAGACTTGTTTGGTGTCATATCTTTTATTTGATCCACTTTACGGTTGGGGAAGATATTAGAGTGGGTCAATTTATTTAAAAAAAAAATAAAAAGACTATTTCTAATTAAAATAACATTTTTGATTGATGTACTTCTCCAATAAACTTCTTCAATAATTATTTTCATTTTAGTAAGTGAAAATGTTGTCAACACTTCCAATTTTTAAGAAAAAGATTAAGCCACCCATATTAAAGTACTCAAAATGGTGGTTTAAGGGGAAGAAATATAATTTGCTCAAGCTTAGTTTTCTAAAGGTACAGATGCCTATAGGTATTGATATTTTTGAAAAATTAAAACCATAAACACTAGATGGACAGGTTCCCAGATTTAAACTTGTGTGGTTTTCCACCTGATATTTGTAAATAGGAAGGAAAATGCAAGCTCTAGGTTTCATTTAGACAGCAGATTTAATATCATGAAACCAATTACACTCTTAAATGCCTGCCAGGCTATATTGAACTGGATTTTCTTATTTACATGGGAAGGTTATGGTGACATCTTGGGGAGGTGATAATGTGCACAAAAGTTTTGTGCACAAGAGTGTATGTTCTCTTAGTCTGGCTGCTGTCAGTCCTCAAAGGCTGATGCCACTTTTCTGTTTGTCTGCCATTTTGCATTATTCCTCTGCAAGGGGAAAAAAAAAAAAAATTGGGGCACAATTTAAACAGCATTGCTCTGACAAAGGTGGACTCCAGAAGAGTAACAAGTCATTGTCATGCTAACAATAGTAAGAGCCTTGGCATTCAAGTCCATAGGAATAAAATTGAAAGCTGAAAAGAATGACTGGCTATCGGGAAAGATTTCCTAACACAGAAGTTTTAATAAAGCAGTAGCTAGTCTCCTACTTTGCTTTCAGTTCACCTCTCTCAATACACGAACAAGGGGACAGTCAGTGAAATGGACTGTAGCAAATTAAAAACCAATGAAAGGGAAAGCTTTCATTTGACATGGGATTGGTCTGTAGGAGTCGCTGACATAAGGTAGTATTGGCAGTGAGAGCTTAGCAGTGTTCAGTAAAAGGTTAGGTGTGTATAGGAATGAGAGGAAAATGTGGAGTTCTGTGAATAAGTTTGTCAAGAGACCATAAATTATTCATATGGAAGGTTAATCTCTTCCATTTATAATAAGAGCATGCTGATGGCTTAAAAGTTGGCCCTGCCCATAAAAAATAAAAATAAATAATAATAATAATAAAAAAAGCAGTCCCACAGCCCTGCTAATCTCAACTGTAGGGCATTACCACAGAATGAGAAAAAATCCATCCAGATAAGAAGGAAACTATTTAACCTTATTATAATCCTATGCCATGTAGGATACTCAAAGGTACAGCTGGTACAAAAGAAAGGAAAAAAAAATCTGTAACAAATTAGATGTAAAGGTTTTTTTCATTTGTTGTTGGCATCCAAATGTTTCATGGAATGTCAATTCCAATGGACTTTTTGATGGGGAGAAAAATGGAAAAAACTTTACATTTTTGATTTTCTAGCTCGTAACCCAACATTTATTATTCTGTTTTGTCATTATCTGTAATGTCACATGTATATTTAATATTTTAATGAAATCAAAATGAAATGAGTCTAAGTAAACTGGAAACACAAAGTTATAGCACTCTGGAAGCTTTCAATGGCTGTGCATTGGCATGGATCCTAGGCAACTAGTCCTAGCGGTCCAGGGCCACCCTCCTGGCCTACACCTCCCCCAGGGCCACGGCCTAATTATGGTAAAAGTGGTGCAGCTCTTGAAGGACCTGGTTGCAGAAGTCCTGAGCCTCCTGGCAGTGCTCCCATTCTGTCTGGACCACAGACTCCTGCCAGCTCTCTGCCTAGGTGCCCGATTCCTGCCACAGGCAGTGCATCCGGATGGCCACCAGCATCTGCAAGACTCGGTGGATGGCTCCTGGGCACAGGGCAGTAGCCTTTCCTCTGGGCTGCCTGTAGAGAGAGCAAATGGAGAGCCATATTCAGTTACAGCAACATGGCATGGGGAAAGAACAGGCCTTGGCGAGGGTCCCCAGGGAGTAGCCTCACTCTTGGGTGTATGCCCAGGAAGACAACCCCCAAGCCAGGGCCACATGGACCTAGCACCCTGACAAGGGTTGTTGTCATCCTGGGGTCTGGCCACCACCTTCCATTGTGTGTCTGGCTGGTCTACTGCCCAGGGGTCCCCCTCCCCTTGCCTGTGGTCTCCAAACCTGGAGAGATCCTCCCAGGGACAAGCATCATAGCTGACCCAGCCTATGGCATCCATCTTCTCCTCCTACCAGGAAAGATGTGCTGTTCCATGACCCCAGGGCCCTCAAGCAGCAACACCAGCAGGTGCAGACCTGGGACCCCATGGGCTTATGACCCTGGCAATGCCAACACCTCCCCCATGCCCTCAAGGCCAGGGCTAGCTCCATCCAGCTGGGAGTGCTGGCAAGGTGGGGAGATTGTCTTGGCCCTGTTGGGAAGTGGATCCCTGCACAGCAGATGAGCAGGGGTTGGGAGAGAAGTGAGGGAGGTGACGAGGATGGTCTTGGGGCAAAGGCAGGACTTGAGGAAGAGCAGCCTAGGGTACAAGGGAGGGGCAGAGGGGGTGATGGGGAGAGACTCCCAATTCCCTATTGCTGACAGATGGTTTGGCTGGGAAAGCACAGATTCTGAGACTGAAGCGGGGAGGTGGAGCTGGACCAGACCCTGGTGGAGGTGAGGTCTGGTGCTGAGGCCACTGCCGTGTGTCTTCCATTGACGTGGGACACATCCTGGGCTGCTCTTCCAGCTCAATGAAGTCCTGCTGCTGTCCTACAGGAGGTGGGGGACCTCTTATTCAGGGCTCCCCTAGGGTATGGTGGTGGCACTGGCTGTGGTCTGCAGTGTTCACCCTTTGTTGCTGTCACTCCTGGCACGGCTGGATGGCAGTGGGGTAGGAGGCATGGAGGAGGGACTCTGGGGACTCAGGCCAGGTCCCTGGACTGGCTTTCCCTGCCACTGCTCTTCTGGTGGCAAAGGAGGGCTCAGTGGCTGTGGGCCCCACGATGCGGGCCAACTCCTTAGAGTGGGACATGGTGGTGCACCCCACCCCTGAGCATGGGTTTGCATCATGGACAACAGTACTCTGGTGCCACAATGCTTTGGCCTTCGTGTGGCACTGCTGCCATGTCTTCCAGTGTTCCTGCTCTGCCATCTGGGCAATTATCACCCAGAAGATATGCTTCTTGCAGTGGCCCTCAAACTGTTTGAGTATATCCTTTTGGCCCCAAATAGCCAAGATATCAGCCACCTCATCCGCTCTCTAGCTGGGTCCCTGGTGCTGGGTCTGGGCAGGCTCCTCTGCCTGGGTCCCCCACTTGCCTCACCAGGATTGCCCATGGTCCCTGCTGCAGCCTCTGGGACTTGCTGATGTTGTTGCTGGCCAGCAGCTGAGGCCTGGGTGCTTCAGCCTCTGGAACATGGGCATAGCTGGTCCCTATGCACAGCTGCAAGGCAGCCTGGCTGGTTCTGCTGCTGAGCCTGGGTCCAGGACAGACTCTGGGTCCCAGCCAACTCTGCAGTCA
>NW_005841857.1:29451-52083 GCF_000455745.1 Alligator sinensis | reverse complement strand
CTCCACTTTGATCTTCTCCAGCCCAGTAAGGCGAGCAGCAGGGGGATGCAGCAGCCATAGAGATGCTCTGGCTAGCTTCCAGAGCATCTTCTTGGGGGACCCAGCCTCCAGTTGCTGTGGTGCACAGTCCTAGAGTGTACACCTCACCACTTTTTTTTTTCCAGTGTGTTTTGGGTTTTTTTTGTTTTTTGTTTTGTTTTTTTGTTTTTATCTTGGGGTTCCCCTAGGGTTGCCAATGCTCTAGAATTGCCCTGGAGTCTCCAGGAATTAAAGATGTGTCTCCAGGACACTGCTGAGAGTCATCTGGGAGATATATAATAGGGCATTCATTAAAATAAATATCAAATGTTGAATCCAATTTCTAGAGTAGTCCAGTGGGTTTTTAAAATGTAATAGTAATGTGCATTTGCCTTCCTGATGTAAAGCCTATTCACTATTATCCATAACTGATGCATGTAAGCACGTGGGCACATTCACATTGTCGTGGGCATGTTGGTATTCCAGAAACCTCCTGCAATGGATTCAAAGTAGGTGACCCTAGATTCCCCAGTTTCGAATTTTGGATTCATGCTGCAAACTTCCAGCGCAGAGAATGCTTTCTTGTGCATGAGGTGTGTCTTGCGGTGCCTCAAACATCTCTGAGGCACTGCAAAACATGTGCATGCTCGTGTGGATGTGGCCTTGGAGAATAAGATAGAAAGCACAAAGAACACGGGGCATACATGGACTGTTGTTACCTGAGAAGCCTCTTAGTAGGGAGAAACTCTACCATGCTGTGAAGTCAAGTAAATTTCTGGAAGGATTTCTACTGGTGGTTAGACCTCTGTGTGGCTGGCTGGGCAAATACTTCCTCCTTTTTTGCAGTGATTTCCCCTTGTACACTTGAGAATATTTGCATCTCAGCCAGTTGGTGCTATGTGGAGATGGTTGAAAGAGTTTGCTCCTGGAAAAGTGAAGGTTTTAATCAACTTCCAGGGAAAACATCAGCTTCAATGTACTCTTCAGTGGGAAAATGTCAAAATATTCCATTTTGAGCATATGAAATGTTCTGTTTTGACTTCCTTATTGTTTCAATGTCAAAACAGCAAATATTTTGTCAGTGTTTCTGACTTGTTTAAAATTTATATTCTCTGCTAGAATTTCAAAATGTAACTTTCTTTTTTGGAATCAAAGCTTAAAAAAAATTTTTTTTTTCAATATTGGAAATTTTCCACTGTATAGAACTTTGGTTTTGTTTTTAACAGCCTCTGAAGCAAAGCTAATATAAAGTTGATATTCTCTCTGCATTGTTGCAAGGGTTTGACTGGGGCATGAACCACTGGACCTAACCATCCATGCTAGGGTACGAGTTAGGGGTTTACTAAAATGGAAGTCGCCACGATGAAAGCCAAATATCAGTCTAGGTGCCAAAATATTAAGCTGAGCATCAAGATCGAGTTATGGTTAGAGCGAAGTAACTGATTGGGAGGTTCAAGACAGAAACAAGGTTGACCAGAGTCAGAGCAGGAAGGTGTATTAGAAAAGTATCAAAATGTAAAACCATCCCAGTATTTATATAAGCTTCCCAAGCTAACCAATCTCCACTCCTCCATGACTTTAAAATACAAACCAACAAAATCCTATACATTTACTTGTTCCATGTTTCATTCTGTTCCCCAACCAGGGAACAGGCTCCAAACAGGCCAAAACCAACAACCAAACATGGGGCACAAAAGTGACCCTTTGTCAGACACATAATGAGAAATGCTTTCCCTTTCTGCTATCCCTCTTCAGCTTCACCGGTTCCTACCACCTCCCTCTCTGTTAATACTCATACAGTCTTGAAAGTTAGAAGCATCAAATATCCAGGCACGTACAAAGAACACACCACAGAAAATGCATGCAAAACATTAAACATCTTTGGCACCCCAAAATGATGATGATATCCAGAGAAGAGAGAAGCCTTACTGTACCAAGCAGATCTCCTATATACATCTATACACGCCACATACAGATTTCCTTGCAAAAATCACTGACCTCTCTGAATCAATAAGTAATAAGAACCCATCTCCTTTCCTCTATAACACATTCCTCTTTATGTCCCCCAGGTTCTCATTGTCCTGCACATAAGAAGTTGCGTAATTTCTATAAGGTTAGTGTGAGTTTTGGTTGTATTTGAACATTTTGGGGGGGGGGCATAAGAAGATCCCTCATCTTCCATAATGCTACTTTGAAATATTGTATTTTCCTGAATTGCCACAATGCACTAATCGTTTCTCCTTTCACTATGTCTTGTGAATATCCTAATCCTAATTACCTTGAAATTCAGCCAGTAGGCTGTATCGCACACCTCTCTCACAAAACTACACCTCCAGAATATTTGTGTTTGAGTCCGTCCCTGCACACTTCGGAGCCTTTTAGATGCACCATGTATATTGTGCTTTTCGTACAGGAAGCACGTGTCATGCCATTGACCAGTTCAGGTCTGCATATTGTTTTGCAATACCTGTTTTTTATTATTTCTTTCCATACTAGATGTGACCTCCTATTTTGTCAGATTATGGACTAGCATTACTTTGTCTTTGGCTTTTGCTTCCTTTAGGACTTTCCTATGATCTTTGAGGAGCTCAGCCGCTCCTGCCCACAAAACATATTTATTTAGGAAGCTCGCTTTTTATACAAGAGAGGGAGTCACCATGCCCAAAGTGCAGACAGAGCATATGCAATGTTCTGCAGAGTGTTCCAGCAAAATACCAGGTGATCAATCCTGCCTTGATGTTCCCTGATATTACCACTTTGCAACACAAAGTCATATTTTGCTTAAATGAAAAGATATATAGTGAATAACTCCCCTGTTGGCTTGTTTTGTGAACCCCCACCTGTGCAGCCTTCTCTTTCTTCTTTCTTTTTGCTTCCCAGTAGAGATACAAATGTCTCTTTGCACCTGGTAGGCTTATCTCTATGGCAAAAGAAATGTCACCCCAGTGTATAAAGTAATGGGGGAAAGCATAGCTTTAGTGGCCTCTACCTTTCCACCCAAGGATGCATTTCTCCCCTTCCCATAGCCCCAGCATCTGGCATGTTGTAGCTAGCCAGCACCTTGTCCTAAGCTTTTTCCCTTTTGAAAGTGTGTTGTTGTCATTCATGGACGAAGACGACCACATCCAGTGGGGAGGTGGGAAGAAGAGAGAACAGAAATGAAAAACAGGGAGAGAGAAAATGAGAATAAAAGGATAAAACAAAGAGGAAAAAGAAAGGAGGGAGGTGGAGGCTAGGTTTCATGGGCACATAGGTGGCTTATAAGCCCAATCTTTGCCTGGAACAATCTGCTGTAGCAGGGGCAGGAAAGCAATGAGGACTGGGTATGAGAGGTTTTCATTTTCCTGGCTATGCGCTTCTTCATTGCTTCTGCCATGCATTGCTGTTCAAAGGCCAGTGCTCCGCTCTGGGTTGATGACCTTCAGGATGAACGGTCATGAGTGATTTGCTCCCATGACTCCAAGTCAATGCTGAAACTATTTAGGGACACCTTTAGGGTGTCCTTGTACTGCTTCTTAGGTGTGCTGCAAGAGCCTACTCCATTTGACACTTCACCATAGAAGATTTGGCAGGTGAGTGTCAGGCATTCTTGAAAGAAGGCCAGCCCATCTTAGCTGCACCAGTTTCAGTAGGGTGTGGATACTGGGGAGAGCTGATCCTCCATGCACCTCAGTGTCCAGAGTCTTGTACTGCCACTTGATCTTTAGTACCTTTCACAGGCAGCTCAGGTGGAAGTGGGTTAGTTTCTTGACATGACAATGGTTAGATGGTCCAGGTTTCACAGGTGTAAAGGAGGGTTGGGAAAATGATGGCTTTGTAAAATTTCAATTTCATCAACACTCTGATGTCTCTGCAGTCCTTGGCCAACTTATGGAGTCTACCAAAGGCCATGCTAGCTTTCATTAGTCTTGTGTTGAGTTTGTTGTCAATGTGGACAGCATGGGAAAACATGTTGCCTACATAGACAAACTTGTTGATCATCAACCATTGTTGGCCTTTAAGTGAGACATGTGGTTCCTGGGGTGTTGTGCCAAGTGCAGGCTGAAACATCACTTCAGTCTTCTTCATATTAGTAGTGAGTCAGAAGTTGTTGCAAGCTGATGAGAACAGGTCCATGGACCATTGCAAGTCAGCCTGCGTGCTTGTGCATAATGCAGTCATCAGTGAAGAGGAAATCACAAAGCATGGCTGTTTGGACTTTGGAGTTTGCTTGGAGCCTGCATAGGTTGAAGATGTCTTCGTCAAAATGGTACCTGATCCCCATACCAAGGTCCTCATCGTGGAAGGCATCCAACAGCATGGCACAGAATAGCATGCTGAAGAGGGGAGGTGCGAGCACACAGCCCTGCTTGATGCCTTTTCTGGATGGAAAGGGGTCAGAGCATTCGCCGTTCACAAGGACGCATGCCATCATGCCGTCATGGAACTGTCGAACCATGTGGTAGTGTCAAAAGGAAAACCCAATAGCCATATTTAGATACAGTTATTGGGATCCCAACACTACCCATTAGTCTCCATATTACCCACCACCAAACAGTTGAATTTCTTTAACCATTTTTCCCTCAGCCACTACCCTGTATGTACATATGAACACCACCATCCTCTCCCTTCACAACTTGTCTGCCACAATCACATTTATAGCACCCATCTATAAGAAGCTGGACTTGGAATTAATGCACCTGCTCCTATTCTTTTCACTAGGGGTTCGATAGTGTCCACAGAGTGCTGGTGACATGACACCCACCAGTCTCATCCCTGAAAGCACTTCAAAGGGGAGATGGGAGATGCCCAATTACAAGTGCCCTTGTTTTTATCTCTACATAAAGTCCATGGTTTTCAACCTGTAGTCTATGGGCCAGGAGGGGTCTGTGAAAGATAACTATGATCAATGAAAAGCGTGTGAATACCCACACTTACAATTCAAAGGTCCACACCTCCACTGGAAACTTTTTAGAGGTCCACACCTGAAAAAAAATTTGAAAACCACTGCACTAAGTGGATCCAGTTTACAAACCATAGAGTATCATACAGTGACATTTGCCATTTTCAGGGTGATGGGCATACCCCTAACACATAGCTTCTCCAGATCCAGGTTTGTTAGCGTCATCCCTGTTTTTCCTCTGTTCATAAATTTGACAGTGCCCTGTATTAGGAGAAGGCATTGACTC
This sequence comes from Alligator sinensis, assembly GCF_000455745.1. NCBI lineage: Eukaryota > Metazoa > Chordata > Crocodylia > Alligatoridae > Alligator > Alligator sinensis. The sequence continues at coordinate 46,897 of NW_005841857.1, read as the reverse complement.
TCCTCTGCTGCCATGGCATATGTTTGATTGTCCCCCATAATCTTGGGTAACATAATTGTTGGTTTTGTCACCAAAACTCAAGTATAACAGAGAATCATGCATTTGTCAACCAGATACTGCCCATTCCTGACCTTCTAATGCAGGGCTGTCCAACTGGCAGCCCACAGGTCCATATGTAGCCCATTGTAACAGGGCCCTACCCTGTTACTAGGGGTTTGGGGCTTTTTAGACTCCCCCATACCCCAGAAGCACTTCTGCACCCCCACCCCAGACCTGGGAGAACTCACTGGCAGCTGGGAAACCAGGTCCTGGGATGTAGTGAGTTCCTCAGCAAGGGAATGAGACAGGTTAGCCATGTGAGCTCAGAGCGAGAAGGATAAAAGACACTGAATGCAGCCTCAAAGGGCTGCACCTGGCCAGGGAGCAGGCTTTCTGGAGTTATCAGGAGGTTAAGCAACCACCGGGAGAGCCTGGACCAGGACTCTTCTCTGTCTTTTTGCTTGCTTGCTTGATCATTTGCTTTGTTGCACAAGCCTGCAGGCTCTGCAAAGCCTCTGAAAGATAAGAGGCAACCAGGAGGTGAAGCCTGGAAGAACCACTGGAAGACAGCTAAGTGCTAACTTATTTGTTTAACTTCTTTTATTTATTTAGCATCGCTACCAAGCCTGGGTGGCCTCCAAGTGTTATCTACTAGCCTGGCTGCAGCATAGCAGCCAGGACCATGAACAGTGGGTCCTTAGCCAAAGCCAGCAGCAAAAGTAAAATTGGTCAGCTCAACTAGCATGACCAAACATACCCTGCTATGGTATGTAACACCTATGAGGGGTTAAATTACAGCCCCTGGCTTCCTGCCTGGCCATTGCATCCCCTTTCTCCTCCTGCCCTATCTACCCATTGCTCCAGCTGCAACAGCAGCTAAAGTTTCTGGGCTCATTCCCCCTCCCTCCTCTAGCTGCTGTTTCCTGCCCCCACCCAGGGGTTGGTGCAGTGTGGGGAACAGAAGGTGAACCCAGGATGGTACCAGGTGTATGGTGCAGTGGTGAGGTGCCCTCATGGTGTAGTGGGGCAGGGTTGCAGGTGCATGGTGGATCAAGGAGAGGCCCATGTGGGAGTGAGTCACAGGCATGCTGTGCAAGAGTGGGGGAAGGGTTGTGGGCACATGGTGCAGCAGGGGACAGGAGATGGCGGGGCATGGGTTATGTACCCTGGGGGTTCTGTGGCTTGGCTTGGTGCAGTCCACAGCACATGCAACCCCCAAGCCACTTGGAAATTGGACAGCCTTGTTTTCGTAATCTCTCCAATCACTGTTTTTAGGTGGTTCACCGTAGCCTGTGGAAAGGGGTTGTAATCAAAATGAAATGATGTGATGGGCCTTCTGTTTTCTAGTAGCTTTTTAATGGATTTTTTTAACTTTACTGTAACTGTCCCCTTTTCCCTTCTTGCCATTAGGTGCACCCCCCTTTTCACCTCTCCATAGACTTCCATTCAATCTGGCCCAGGAACTCCCAAGAAGTAGTTTACAACTCTTTGCGAGCGTCTCTCTGCCAGGCATTTTTTACGTCTAATGGTGTCTTTGAGTTCCTTTGACTGTGCTCCTCTCTGCCACCACCTAGTCTCTGTGACTGTTCAGACAAGTACAGGATCTTTCTCATGTGTAAAGCATGTTCAGAATGACCACCTCCAGTCAGAAGAGGAAGAATACACAATATTCTCTTGACTCTCAGCCCAATGTTCCTTCATTCAGGCCATCTTGTGACTATGATGAGAAGGCTGATCTATTAGTCTGCCTCCCCTCCAAAACGTTCTTCCTTCAGCATATCAGTCAGAAAAAGAAGTTAGAGGAATGCCTGCTGGTGACACACTGCCCAAAGATTCTGGTAGTCTCTAAAAAGATCTATTGACCAAAACTGAAATGGATCAAAACAGGCCTTCAAGAGATATTTACTTTTCTACAGCTGAACAGATTTTCATAGGGGTCAACAAAAAATCCCATTACAAATAATGGCATTCTAGTGCATTTCAAAGGAACTGGTAGAATTTTTACAATGGAATAATTAAGCAATTGCAAAATAAAGGTATGTCTTTGTAACAGGGGGCCTTCTCAGGGCCGATTTAACCATGGCCCACCTTCTCGCCCACCACGCCTTGTTAATTAGTTATTGATGTAATTAAGTGGGAGGCTGCGCATTTCCTGCCCTGATGCCAGGGGGCGCTATCTGCAGCTCCATTCCTCCCCTACATCGCAGCCCAAGCCTCGCAGATGGCATCCATAGTTCTCACAATCACTGGCCCCTCGCTGGGCCCCAGAATCCTACTGTTGAACCCCTCTATGATCCCTCCATTACAGCGGCCAAATCCACCTTCATTCTCAGCAACATAGCTCCCTGAGCTGCTTCCCTCTCACAGGTGTGCCCCCCGCCCCGGGACCTTGGACTACTAGCCCTGGCCCACCTCCAGGTTAGTGAGAACCCCAGGCCATCGGCTCATGGGCATTCCTCACGTTGGGCCCCTGGCCCATCGACCCTTCTGGTCCTGGCCCCAGCATTGACCAGTCGGGGGAATGTTCAGACAGGTTCGTGAGTCCATGGCCTCACTCTCTTCCTCTGGGGTCCACCTTCTAGACCCTAGAAAAAGGGGTAACCCACCTTTGGGTTGTGGGGGCTAGGGGTTAAGGCGCCCTGACCTGCCTTTCACCGGGGTGGTAACTGACCTGGCATTTCCTGGGGGCTCCCGTGTCACTGAGAGCCCCACCAGGCCACCCACTCCTGGCAGGGTGCAGTTTTGGGTCATGCCCAGGACTAGGAGCCTCCTGACCATCCCCTACAGCTCCTCCCTTACCTCCAGGTGATACCACCAGCCCTCCGGCCAGGCAGTGTTGTTACCTGGCCTCCAGCAGCAGAACTGCTCTGTTTATATGGGCAGCCCTAGGTTCAAAAAGGCTTCCCTCGTCAGGCACCTGGCAGCTGCTAGCTCCAGGCCCTTAAAGTGGCAGGCACTAACAGTGCCCCGCCACAGTCTTCAACCCCACTTATAAAAGGTTAAATGCATGCCTGAATTTCTTGTTGCTGTATCATTCTTCATGCACATGTTTTTGGCATCCCACTATATTAACTGGCTCAAACTATCCACTATTTCTCCCCTGTTATCACACTATTTCTCTCTTTCCATTGCTGAGCTGTACTTGGCCTCACACATCTGGAAAATTACCTGGGCCACATACCCCCACACTTGGGGCCTCTGATCATTCCCCATAACTAGGGCCTGTAGTCCCACTCTGGGCTTTATGCCTCTCAACAGGCTTCTAGTCCCTCACACTGTACCCCTCACTGGGGCTTCAAGGCCTTACACTCCTTAGGCCTCGGGTGTCTCTAGATGTGGCTGGACCTTGCTTTCAGTCTACGACCCACTCAGGCCACAGGTGTCTATTGATGTGCTTGGAACCTGCTCTCTTTCAGGCCTCTCATTAGGTCTCACTCTTTCAGGCTTTGGGCTTCAGGGCTCCTGGCTTCTCTGGTCTTGCCCAAGCCTGGTGCTTTTCTGTTAGGGTGTGCTCCCTTAGCTTTTCCCCTCCATGGGGTACCCACGAGGCAGAGCAGGCTGAGTCTTTATGGCACCCCATACTCACCGTTCACTAGGGAGGCATTGGTGTGGCATGTCCTGCGGACTGCCCTGCCACAAGCAAGCCTACCACATCATCCTTCCCAGAAGTGTAGTTTTAGGTCATTCCCCAGGACCAATGAAGGTGTACCTGCCCTGGTCTTTCTTCACCCCTCTGGGCTCCTAGGTATTCTCCCTGGGCTGTTCACTCCAGTGCTCCATTGCAGCCTCCACCTCATGAACTGTGCTCCTCCTATGGCCCATCTCTCTCAGACCCCTCATCAGATGCCTCCCATCCAGATGCTGTGGTTCAGCCTCCTTCATTGCAGTCCGTTGCCCAGCTGAGCCTGTCCTCTCTTTTGGCCATGATGTCTCCCTCAATCAAGGGATATTCAGCCTCTCTAGGCTCTGGCCCCACCTCCAGGCCAGTTGAGGTGCCAGATGGCTCTCCATGGCCCTGGCCTGCCCCTTGCATTGGACTTACTAGTCCTTGAGCCTTTCAGCCCTGGCATTCTTGCTTTGACCAGTCAGGATTCCCTAGGCATCAGCACAGCAACAGATGACCCTCTTATTCTGCAGGAGTCCCTTTCTTGGCCCCACTATAAACAGTCATCTCTTTATTGGGTTTGCCTAGAGTACCAGAGATCTTATATCTCTCCCCTACCCTGGGGGTCTTCAAGAGGAGGTTAGATTCATAGATGTTAAAGGTCGGAAGGGACCTCAATAGATCATCGAGTCCGACCCCCTGCATAAGCAGGAAAGACTGCTGGGTCTAGATGACCCCAGCTAGATACTCATCTAACCTCCTCTTGAAGACCCCCAGGGTAGGGGAGAGATATAAGATCTCTGGTACTCTAGGCAAACCCAATAAAGAGATGACTGTTTATAGTGGGGCCAAGAAAGGGACTCCTGCAGAATAAGAGGGTCATCTGTTGCTGTGCTGATGCCTAGGGAATCCTGACTGGTCAAAGCAAGAATGCCAGGGCTGAAAGGCTCAAGGACTAGTAAGTCCAATGCAAGGGGCAGGCCAGGGCCATGGAGAGCCATCTGGCACCTCAACTGGCCTGGAGGTGGGGCCAGAGCCTAGAGAGGCTGAATATCCCTTGATTGAGGGAGACATCATGGCCAAAAGAGAGGACAGGCTCAGCTGGGCAACGGACTGCAATGAAGGAGGCTGAACCACAGCATCTGGATGGGAGGCATCTGATGAGGGGTCTGAGAGAGATGGGCCATAGGAGGAGCACAGTTCATGAGGTGGAGGCTGCAATGGAGCACTGGAGTGAACAGCCCAGGGAGAATACCTAGGAGCCCAGAGGGGTGAAGAAAGACCAGGGCAGGTACACCTTCATTGGTCCTGGGGAATGACCTAAAACTACACTTCTGGGAAGGATGATGTGGTAGGCTTGCTTGTGGCAGGGCAGTCCGCAGGACATGCCACACCAATGCCTCCCTAGTGAACGGTGAGTATGGGGTGCCATAAAGACTCAGCCTGCTCTGCCTCGTGGGTACCCCATGGAGGGGAAAAGCTAAGGGAGCACACCCTAACAGAAAAGCACCAGGTACCCTGGGGGTCTTCAAGAGGAGGTTGGATATGCATCTAGCTGGGGTCATCTAGACCCAGCTCTCTTTCCTGCCTATGCAAGGGGTCAGACTTGATGATCTATTAAGGTCCCTTCTGACCCTAACATCTATGAATCTATATGAGGTAGTCCTTTACTCAACTGGGCTCACCTGATCCCCTGGCCTCACCCTTACCAATTCTAATCAGGGACTTGCCTAGCCCCTCTGTATACCCACAATCTGTAAGTCCCTTCCTAAGCTGGCCCTTGCTCTCCCTCAGCCCAAAGCCTTTTCCCTGAGGAGCAATGTTAAGAAAAAGACCTCAAGGTCACCCCATGAGTCTGTGACAAGCAAGATTAGAACTGGATGTCCTGGACTCCCAGGCCCACCTTTCTTCATACAAGTCTTCCCTCCCTCCTGATTGCTGCAACTGTTCGTTCTCAGTATCACATACAAAATCCTTCTTGCACAAGAGTGAAAAAAAAAAAAAACCCAAACAAAAACGAGGCCCAGGAGGGATCAAAGAGGGAGTAAAAGAATGAGGAAACAGGAAATTAGCATTATTCTCATTTTAAAATTTAATCTGTAGCTTGTTTCCCAAAATGTTCCTGAAGCAGACATGGCTCAAAGTAAGAGCATTCCAATGACCTTGTTACCAGAGTTGATTTCTGATTCCTGGGTACATTGGAAGAATTTTTTAAATAAGAAAAAAAACACTTGTTATAGATTATACAAAGACACAATTAGACAAAGACACACTTATACCTTCATAGTTCTGTCTCCATAATACAGATTTAATTACCTTGAAAATGGCTGGGGGAGAAGCAAAACTTTGGCACCTGTTACAGCTGGTGAGATGGTATGAAAGGACAGCAAGTAATAATTAAATCTTTATTACCCATAATGGAATATGCAGAATATAACAAAGTTTATTTTTAAACCCTGTTACAGCCAGCAGGAACCAAAATCATCTCACTTACACAGCTGGTTGGGAAGAGGCGGTTGGGGGTGGGGGGGGCACTTGAAAAGCAGAGGGCTAAAATTAGAAAGAAAGAATATACCTAAGAATCTAATATAAAATGGTATGATGGAAAAGTTTCTGAACAATAACATTTTGCAACCAGTAAGTCTATGGTGTCCTACATTCTCAAACAGAGACATTTAGACTTAAGTTAATAAGGTTTGAATTTAAGAGATTCCAAGCATTGATTTCAACGGAGGTGTTGGGGGTAGGTATTGTAGGACGTTGGCCCCCTTTTGGTCAATGTCTTCCCTGTAAATGATGTCCTACTATGATGGTGCTGGCATCTCCTTTCTTCCCATGTCCTGCCTCAGTTGTTAATATTTCTGTACTGGGGAGTTGCTTATATGGGGAGGATTTTCCAGTCTGAAAAGATGGGGGGAGGAGGGGAGATGCAGAGAGACTAGCTTGTGGGGCTCCTCCTCCCCTACACCCCCCTTACCATGCCTGATGGCTGTTTCTACCAGGTACGTTCCCATCTTAAAAGGAGTCATGCCCCTCATTCAGTTGGGATCAGCTTGCCCCTTAAGCACCTCAATTAATGGTCAAAGAAGAGGGAAAAAAAAAATCTTGGAAAAGAAAATATGCAGCAAAGCTGTCCTGATTCCCCAGACCCCAAGGCTCACAAGCAGTTGTGGGGATTCGGGCCTCAGCGGACCCACTACCCTTGCTGCCCTTTTTAACTCAGGGCTCTGTACAATCTTCACCCTTGGTAGGGCACATCAACCAATGGAGTCATCTAGAAAAGGCACAAATAATAGAAAACAGAACTCTCTCTATATATATCTATATCTATATATTGTCCCTTTAGGACGCTTCAATCATCCTTGAGTCGTCCCCCCAGTGTCCCCTCACAATACCTTCCTGGTGCTGGTTCTTTGGATGCCAAGTCCAGCTTTAGGGGCATAGACCTGAGCTCTCAACTGCAGTACTTTCTTCCATGGTGGACCTCTGACCACCAATCCTATTGTTGCACACCTCTGCTCTGTGGATACCTGCTGGCAGGAGAGTTTACCCAGCATCCCCACGTGACACAGATATCTCCATCAGGACACAGGAATCTCTTTGAGGCTGCCCCTCTCCAGGGCCAGAAATACTTGTCCAGGCTTGCAAATGACCATCCATAAGGGAGCATTTGCTCCAAAAGCATTGCTCGCACTCTGTGCTCCTGTGGATGTTCTTCCCTCTCCTGGGGTGGGTACAAGTTGCTTATTTCCTACTCCATTGTCCACTCCAGCCACCAAGTCTCCTCCACCTGAGGTTATGGGCATTGGGTACTTCAGGAAACCAGACTTCTATCTGTCATTTTACATAATCAATTTAGGAGTTTAAAGTTATGTACCTATCTCAGAATTTGAGGTAGCATATATTTTTTCCAGAATCTCCAAGGGCTTTAATTTTTTCAACTCTGCAGTGTAATAACCATCATCACCACATTACAGATGGGAAAAGGGGCAGGTTTTTAGGCTATATGGGTAACTTTGTGAATTTCACTTTTAATGACCTTAGTATATGGCCCTCTCTATCGTTTCCCAAAATCTAAGGCAGGGATTTGTGCTCAAAGCAAGGCTGGGGAAGATCTGTAGTGGATTTTCATAGCTGGTGTGTGCGAAATTCCAACAAACAGATGTAGAAATGTATGTGAGCAGTTACTGCAGAAGTACAGTACCTGGCCTGCCCATGGGCGTCACATGACTTGTTTGTGGTCACCTAGTGAGTCAGCAGCAGAGCACAATAGAGTCTGGTTTTATCCCCTACATCTCCAGTCTTGACATGTACTTCCTCCCAAGAAGAGCCATCACCTCCTGAATTTTTTTTCAGAGACAGCCCTATTTCTGTGTTTTATGTCTCCCAAGAAATACAACATGAGTTTTGACCCGGATTAGGCAACCTGGCCTGCCAACACCATGTTAAGGCACTTATGCTGCACTACTTATGGTTCTAGCCAGATAATTTCTGGTTCTGGAGGTCTGTAGTGGGCCTTGGCTCTGTAGAGTATCCTAGATTTAGGTTCCCAACGGTTGGTGTCTTAAATACTTTTCGCACCTCAGTCAGGACTCCTGAGTTCTGTTCAGTGTCCTGCTCAGACCACTAGACTGGTCCCTCATGGAGAGAAATCATTAACCTTCATTTTCAATTAATTAATTTTACAGTATATTCTGGTTTCAGGGTTAAATGTGCCTTTTTTTTTTTTTTTTTACATTGGATCCAGCTTTGTTTCCTGTATCATTCAAGGCTTAGATCATTACCAATCAGACGCATACAAGACTTTGTGGTAGCAAATATTTTGTTTCCTCTTCAATTTGTGTTCCATGGGTGCTTCTACACATTCACTGATGCGCCTTAGTTACTGTGCATTTAGTTTAGTACCTTCTTAATGAAGTACTAACTGAATGGGCAATAACTAGAGCTGCTGTGCAGTAGTACTGGCACATGCGTATTTTGTGACATTTACTGCGCATTAGCCTAATAACACCACACAGTAGACTATTAGCACGTTGTCTAGCCACCACGCTACTGCACAGTGTTACTAGGCTAATGCGCAGTAAGTTTCTCATATAGATGTGCCCCATGATTAGTAGAGGCAAATATTTCATAGAGTGATATCTTTTTCTTGGACCAGCTGCATAGTTGGAATAGAGTAAGACAAGCTTTCAAATGCATTGGGGACCTGATAAAGAATGTCTTGCTTTCAAAAATCTTGTCTAATTCTATTCCAACTATACAACTAGTTCAATAAATGATACCACCCTAAGAATCCTTGCCTGTCATAATTCCTGGACCATCACAGCTATAGTATCCCTCTAACTCTAGCATGATTAATAGAATCTGTGTGTGTGTGTGTGCTCACACACATGTCCACAAAAAACATGTTTCCTCCTTTAGAATGATCTGCCCACTGGATGAGACTGAGCCAAATGGACTGTGTTAGGTAGCCTGGCCCCTGTGGGCCCATGAAAGATTAGTCCCTTGGCATATTTTTTGACGCATTCATTGGAACCAGGATGTTGTCAGGGAAACCCATTATCTGACAGATGAACTCTGTGCTAATGACCATCTTGGGCCTTTGCAGCACAGCAAGGGGAAGAAGGAATGCTTGACGGCTCCCTCTGTTTGCCTGTGTCGTCTGGTTCTCCTTGAGTGCAAAATGGTATAAACGGCCAGACCTGCTGAATCTCTGCCAACCAGTTAATAAACATTTCCTGTTTATCTTGGTATGTACTCCATCCCTGCCTGAGATCCTCCTCATTCCACCTCCTCTCCTTCCTTCAGTGCTATCCCCACATAGAGAAATCCCAAGGCAGTCTTCGGAATGAAGCCACCAAATGGCACCATCCCTGCCTTGTTAATGCTTCATAAATCTCCACTCCCATGTTCCCTTCCTCACCCCCAGCTCTGAATCATTATGCTAATTTATCACACTCCACAAGGTGCTTCTTCTGTTGTTATGGGCTTTTAGTTCTGTGGTGGGGAGAATAGTAAATTGATTCTACTGCTGGTTTCAAAGAGGAAAGAAGACGGGTTTCTACTCACATTGCAGGAAGAGCTGTTCTGAACAGTCGAACTATGACCAGGCTATGTTTTAAATATAGTAATATCACTCTCTTCCTTACCTGTTTTTATTTATATATATATATATATATATATATATATTTTTTTTTTTTTGTGGTTCATAGGCAGGGGGAAAATCCATTTACTTTAACAGTCATATCTCTGAGAAGCAGGCTCCCAGGAAGCCTTTTAAATACTAAATTTAAAAGACTTGAACTGCTTGGCTTTTCCAGTCAGCTTCCCCTTAATTCTCCTTTTTCTTTCCTTTTCTTTCTCTCTCTCTCTCTCTCTCTCTCTCTCTCATTTTTAATTGGGGGAAATGAAAATAGTGACAAACTTAAGAACATAATCTCTTTCCAAGTTGGCAAAGCAGGAGTTTAATTTTCCTGGCCCTGGCACCATCCCATTCAAAAAATGAAAGTCGGGCAAGTGGCTAACAATTAGGGCCTTGTTTTAGCACCTGTTCAAGGTAATGGAAACCTTTCCAGCAACAGGGCTGGGCTGTGCCCTGTGACCTTTAATCCTATTTTGGTTGTAAACCCTCCCCCCTGCCCCTAACTCTGTTTGAAGGTTGTAGACCTCAAAGGCTGCTGGCACCCACAGGAGGAGGATGGAGTTATGGCCAGGTATTGAGTTTGGGAACTATGGATCTAAAAGTACAACCTCCTTTTGCTTCAGCTATTGGGACCATTGCTTAGGGACAAATGCAGGCCTATAGTATTGTTCTACTTTCCTACTGTTAACAGGAGACCTGTTGCTACACTGGGAAGTGCATATGGTTCATTCCATCTTCAGACAGTCTCACTTTTGTTTCTCCTTCTATGATTCCATTTTTCAACAACTGTTATTGGTTGACACCTCATTCAAGGTAACATTTTGAAGTCTCCACCCTGGAACTAGATTTACTTTATTTTTCCAACTGTTTTTTTGTGGGTAAAATTTCCAAGATGCTAGGGGCACCCAATTCCTATGGATGTTGCAAAACCTGTTGAGGACTATGGTTAGTGTCACAATGATAATTTATATATTATATAAATGATATATTATAAGGTAGACTTTCATCTTGATGTTTTCCAAACCCATATGCATTTATGAATCATAAGGTACAATTCTTCCTCAGGAAAAATGATGGAATAGATGACCCAATCTCTCAGATGTTTTCCAACTCCAACTTTTATGGTACAGACTATATCAAGTATGTAGGCACTTTATATAATATATAACATAATTCTGTGTATGAGTGCTAGAAATCAGCTGTATGTAGCATATGGAAATCTGCACATGGGGATATATTGCAAACAGCCTACCAAGATTAGTTAGCATATAGCCTGTAGAAACCGCACATACAGTATGAAATAATGAGCTGGACAGAGTCTATAGCAATGACTCTTACACCTTTAAAAAATCCAGCCACTTCTACTGTGAAACATAGCAGCTCTTTACAAGCACAGAGCATTCATTTTCAGAAGTGTGGTCCAGTACCTCTGGATCAACTTATAGCTGAGCAAAGGTTTTCTTTTAGGCAGGATAAAATGTCATTAACCAGGTTGGACTTCTGCCAAGACACCAGTATTAAAATACTTGGAGATTTTTTTAAAAGGGCCATAAGATCATTTAATGACTGGAGGGGATGGTTGTATGGGTGTGTGTGTGTGTGTGTGTGTGTGTGTGTGTGTGTGTGTGTGTGTCTTTAAACATCACATCCAAAAGACAGAATAATAAAACAGGGAAGAAAAATATCAAAGCGAAAGTTAATCTCTGAGAAGTGATGGGGTATGCAAATCCCACTTTGAAATGGTAATTTATTAGCTTCTTTTTAAGATAAAAATGCAATTAGCTCATTCTTTCATTTCCCCCCCACCATGTGAAAAACATACACATATATTGTTATCCCGTCCTTTCCCTCTGTGTCAAAACTGTATCATTTAATTTCTCTACAGTGAGACAGCTGAATTTTGAGAGAGTCCTTCCACCTCTCCCTCCTTACTTGACTCATGGCTGTAAAGTGTCTGCATCTGTTATAGCAATTCCCCTTCTGACAAATGCGACCTAGTAGATAAACCTGTAACCTTCTTTCTTTTATTATCACCATTCATTCCATCTTATACCCCACTGTGTGTGTGTGTGTGTGTGTGTGTGTGTGTGTGTGTGTGTGAGAGAGAGAGGTGGAAGCTCCCACACACACACACACACACACAAACGTATATATATGGTAAAGGGCCATTTAGAAATAGCTGAGAAAATCAGTAATGAGTAATTCAAGAATGAAAATAACTTTTTTGTCTCCAGCTTTGGTTTATTTGCATCTATTTTAATGAGTTACTGGGGAGTATAAGATGGAATTAATAGTGATAATAGAAGAAAGAGGGTTACCAGGTTTATCTACTAGGTCATGTTTGACAGAAGGGGAATTGCTGTAGCTTTGAATATCATGGAGCACATTCTTAGCTGACTAATTAAGTGTGGGGTCTTTGACTGATTTGGGGACAATATTTTACACAGGTTGAGAATATGCTCCCATTTTTTTTAACATTTTGTGAAGTTTTCACAGAGCTGGTTTAGTCGCTTGTTTATCTTGTGCATCAGTAGAAGGAAAGAAATATCCATAAATATTAGGATTAGACATGTTCAAATCAGAAGATGTTCTTGACAAAAGAAAAACAAAAGGGTAGATATTTTTCCTCTGAGACTTTATTTAATCATCCAATCTCTACTCCATTTTTAACTTTCTCCAAGAATCAGGGGCTCAGGTGTAGTTAAAATCAATTGATATATTAGGGTCTCAAATTTAGCCCACGAGTTGGCAAGGAACTTCAGCATATTAATATCTATGAATCTATGTCTATCTATGTCTGTCTTATATCAGTAGCTCTTCTGACCTCAGTGGGTCTACTGGTGATTAATGTAAGGCCCCTGCCATGTTACATATATTATGCAATTAAATAGTTAATTGTGCAATAAATTTAGACCAACCACACTTGCAAAGTAACTATCATGCCATAAAAAACCATCCAGCTATAAAAAGAATCAACCAGCTAAACAGTGGGCGCATGTACACAGGACACTTCCTGCCCATTGGCCTAATAACACTGCACAGTAGTGTGTCATGGCAAAAACCATGCTCCTAGCCTACTGCATAGTGTTATTAGGTATTGCACCTGGAGAGGAAGAACCAGCAGCATACCTATAGGCTGGGGAATTCCCTTCTCATCAGCACAGAGGTAGAAAAGGATCTTGGAGTCATTATTGACTCAAGATGAACATCTTGACTCCAAGATGAATGCTCCTACTCTGGGGGGTCTTCAAAAGGAGGCTAGATAATCACCTAGCCAGGGTTGTTTGACCCCAGCATTCTTTCCTGCTCATCGGGTCAGACTTGATGATCTGCTCGGGTCCCTTCTGACTCTACTTACTATGAAGCTATGGGCCGACAATGTGGAGACGCAGTCAGGAAGGCTACCACACCTTGTCATGCATCTATAGATGCATTATGAGCAGGTCCAATGAGGTGATCCTCCCCCTGTATGTGACATTGGTCAGGCTGCAGTTGGAGTAGTGTGTCCAGTTCTGGGTGCTGCACTTCAGGAGGGATGTGGCCAGCCTTGAGAGGGTCCAGAGGAGGGCCATTCTCATGGTCAGGGGGCAGCAGGGAAGGCCCTACAAGGGGAGGCTATGGCACCTGAACCTGTTCAGCCTGCACAAGAGAAGGCTGAGGGGGGATCTGGTGACCATCTCTTAACTGACCAAGGGGAACCAACAGGCAATGGGAGAGTCCCTGTTCTCCTGAGCACTACTGGGAGTAACAATAATGGGCATAAGTTGATGGAGACTAGATTCAGGCTAGATATCAGGAGGTGCTACTTCACAGTCAGGGCAGCCAGGATCTGGAACCAACTTCCAAGGGAAGTTGTGCTGGCTCCTACACTGGGGGTCTTCAAAAGGAGGCTAGATAATCACCTAGCCAGGGTTGTTTGACCCCAGCATTCTTTCCTGCCCCTGGCAGGGGGTCGGACTTGATGATCTGCTCAGGTCCCTTCTGACCCTACCAAATATGAAGTTAATGCACAGTAAGCATCACTGAATAACCATGCGACAGTGCTGCAGCACAGTAACTTTAGGTACTACACATTTAGTTGGTAATTTATTAAGGAAGTACTAAACTAAATGTGCAGTATCTAAGGTGCATTAATGAATGTGTAGATATGCCCAGTTAGTGCTTGAAAATGTGTAGTAATGTTATAGCTGGTTTCTGTCCAGCTTTAATCTGAATGTGTAAAAGGGCCCTAAGTCCATGATTGGATTTGGGGATATTGGTTTAGAAGGTGCTGGAATGATGGCATTTGTTGTTGGGGAACACTGGGTAGAAGTTCTGTGAATAACTGATATTCTTTCTTGGGTTTGGTGGTTGTACCACCACACTGCAGAAGAAAATCAAATCAGTTTGGATAACACTGAATGTCTCTCTTTATTTGTTTTTTACCTCATCAAAGTATAGAAGTGAGAAGTTTTGGACACATGTAGGGAAGGACAATGAGAGGCTAGGTTTACAAAACAGGAGAAATGGGTGATGGCTCACTTTCACCCAATAGATCAGTAGTTAAAGTACTCAGGATAGGAGAACCCAACTTCAGTTAATTCCTTTGCCTAAGGGGATTTGAATCCATCATCTCATTCCAAGAGTGCCCTCATGTTATCGGCCATTCTGAAACCGGTCCTTCCCAACTCCTACTGGAGTTGTTCTACACTGCATAATGCAGAGCTGACAAAAGAGACAATTATTCTGAAATATGGTGATTAGAGGACTCGTTTGGCTTAGAACACATAGGGTCCAGTCCCATCTCCAGTGAATGCTTACTTATTTATATACAACAGGATAGTGCACACAAGATGGCTGAGAGTGCCTCAGCCTGCAATAACCTATACCCTGGGCTGTCTTCTGGCAGATAGAACTTCAGATTCTTTTCTTGCAGATACAAGAACTCCCCCAACTTGGGTGCGTGGGCTTCAAGCCTTGAACTGTTTAGTAAAAGGGAGGGTCCTTCTCCTTGTCCAAGTTCTGTGAAATTATCTCTGTTCAGTTTTTTTTCCAGTCAAAACTAGTCTGCTGGTTGTGCTAAAAAACTCACAAATAGTTGTACCATGACCGTTTTTCCAGTAAATTAACCATTTGTTAAATTAAATTTTTAAGCTCTACACTCACTCAAGACATGCATAGTTTTTAAAGCCAGAAGGGATAACTAGGTGTTTAATTTGACCAGCTGTGTATCACAGGCCATAGACTTTCATCCAGTTACCCTTGAACCAAGAATAAGAATTGGTGTATTGACATTTAGGAAGGGCGTGTCTTGATTTTTTGAAGACTTCCAGAGTTGGAAAATTATTGCAACTTCAGTAGTTGGTTCCAATGACTAAATTCCACTAGTATAAAAAAAAAGTGGTACATCAAGTAGTCTCTCTTGAATTTTGCCTCACCTTACCTTCCAGCCATCAATCTTTCTTAATAAGGAGATCTGTAGTACCTAGTATTTTTATTTCGGTTTCCAGCTCTGCCACACATTGATTATGTGACAAGTCATGCCATTTCTTGGTGCTTCAGTTTCCCACATGTAAATTAGTGCTAATACTACTTCCCTCTCTCATTAGTGAAGATAAATGTATAAATATTTAGGCCGTACTTGCATATTAATTGAAACAAGGAAGCATTAAACCACCTAGCTAGATAATTCTAGCTATAGCAGAAAATTGGAAATAGTACCCCAAAATAAGACATGGGGTTTTATAGCAGAGAGAAAGAGACATAGGAAAAACAGGTTTTCAGAAGCAAGCAAGAAAGTGATGCAGAGATGAAGAAGCAAGAAGATGTAGATGTATGTATATTGATATCAAGATTGATATACTTAGAATTTTGGAAGTCAGAAACTGCAGTGGAGACGCCTCTTTCAATAAGAGCTTTATAACTTTGGGAAGGGATAGAGAAGCCCAGTTCTGCTTGTAGAGAAATCTAAGGACATAACCATGCTTCCTAGACATGGTGTTTTCTACAATGGAGCTCTACTTTTCTACTGGTATGTGCTGTCCCCCTACTAGCTGCTTCACAAGGGCAATAAAAAAAAATCCAATTACTAGAACATAGATTATTACAGATGATGTTTCTCCTAGCTCAGAGCAGGATTTTTTTTTCCCAATAGAAACTCAAGAATTCTATTTTCTGACCCCACGAACATGCTTTCACTGGTAACCATGGCATGTGAGAGCAAAGGGAGCCTGGATTGTTACTTAAGGCTTATGCTACAGTACAGCCAACCTTTACAATTAAAGATTTCACTAAGAGAGAAGGGATTAAATACTTTTCTTTAGCAAATGTAGAGATTCTAAGCCCCATTACAGAGATCTGTCACAGTCATTGTGAGCCAAACAGCTGTACAATAAGCGATTATAAAGCAAAAAACCTGAAGTGACATTTTGGCCAGCTACTTTATTGCTTATATATTGTAGGCTCGACAATCCTGTGGAAACAATTATCTTGAATAAGAAGTATTGTTATTTCCTTTTGAGTTTGTGTGGATGATGAGTAAGTAAACCACTAAGGTTAAACATAATAATGGCAACTCTGTGCTCTGTTATGATAACTCCAAGTTTCCTTCCCCCTGCCCCAAAGGAAATTGCAAAGAATATTAATGAATTATATATAATGCTAATATTATATAAATCTAATGACACAAATACATAGGAGGGTGAAGGATTTTATATTATATCTATATTCTTCTTATGGGTGGCTCTTCTTTTTTTTTTTTTAAAAGAAAAGTTTGCAAAATCATTTGAAATAAAATCTTGCACTTTAAAGTTTTGACATATGAAAATTTATCTCGGTGATCTACAGCAACACAATAAGAAAGCTGACAATTCATGTTTTTTAATGCAGAGATGAATTTTACATTGCTTCAGGAATACTTAAAAGCCCGTTTTTTTCCTTATCCTTTAAAAATAATTATAGTATGTGGGGAAAAGGGGATGGTCAGCGAAACCGAAAGATGGCTGATAACGGACTTTTTCTTGTAGCTTCCTGCCACAAGAAAGCATTAATTCACAGAAAGAATGTCCCACGTTTTCCACCTGTTGTGTGTCTAGGTAGTGTTTAAGCACCTAAAGGCCTAGTCAAACGTGGTTCTAGGAAGCTCACACTGACTAAATCGTGGAAACCTGCTTTCTGCCCAGAGTGTTTTCCAAGGCAGAATGCTTGTTCTAGAGCTTTAAAGTCTGTTGATATCCATTTGTGATGGCAGCTCCATCCTAAAAATCAGTAGGTAGGATGTGAGCATTGAACCAGGGAGCAGTCTTGTTTTGTTTTGTTGTTTTCTATTTAAGATCTATGGAAACACTGATTCGGAAGGCTGCTATTCTATAGCTACAAATCAATGATTCTCTCCAGCACCAAAAGGCTGCTATTTCTAGTTGTGTTGAAGAACATCATGGTCTTAGCAACTCCAGATTTTTCATCCCCAGTGTAAACATCCATGAATTGTCTTAGCCGGACATTTACATCTAGAGGCGGGGTCTTTGGCATGCCCACCTTTAGGACTGAACAGTTTGATCCAAGTGGCAAAATACTTTTTGATGCAAATACTCTTTTTCCTGCCATGCTTGGTGTTTGTAATATTAAAGAGGAGGACGGTTTTTAATTTCTTTACACTGGGACGTTGTTCAGTCAAGCGATGT
>NW_005841857.1:21776-29420 GCF_000455745.1 Alligator sinensis | reverse complement strand
GCCTTCCCTACTCCCCGTCCTAGTGCCAACCTGATGTTATCCATCACAATCAGCACCAAACATTTGAGGATGCTGTGGGCCCACAGATGGCTCTACTTAGCTAAGTATATCTAAGCCAGAAGTCTCAATTAATCAAGGTCCATAGACGAAATGGCTATCAGTGTGAAGTGTCTTATCCCCTGATGGGGCTTTTCCCTGCGCTCTTAATTACTCCGAGTTCTCCAACTCTCTAGGTTCTTTGAAGATGGGGGAAGAAAGAGATGTTTCTCATCTTCCCCTCTGCACTCATGGTTAGACATTTTCTGTCTTCTTTACCAGGATGGCAAAAGCTCTCAGCTACTTGTTAGGTCATTCAGCCACTCTGGGTCCTCTGGCCACTGCTCCTGAAGTAAGTCTGAAGGCTCCTCTAAGCTTTGCTTTGTAGAAACCTCCTCTGGTCCCCACCACTCGCCCCTGTCAGGTCATGTCTCCCTGGAAGCCGGCTGTCCCTCTCTCTGGCTTCCACTTCTGGTCCCCTCTCTGCTCCGGTGGCAGGCTCATCTTTATGACTTCATTTTGCCCCCACCTGGTGAACCACAGCTGGCACATACTGGTAAAATGTGCCGACAGCTGGGGAAAACCCCAGCTCTTGGCACATTGGAAGTGCCGGTAAGTTGATGAGCTGGGGTTCTCCCAGCACTTCCAGGTTGTAGGAGCTCATGGCAGCACATGTCTGGCTGCTACACATCCCCCTCCTCCCCCACCCCCCCATTAAGATGTTTTGTGGTTGTACCTGCCTGGTCTTGAACATCCGGTCTTCTGCAGTCTTGGTCTGGGCAGCTGGTAGAGGGTGTCCTGCGATCTCCTGAAGAGCTGTGGGCTGATGTGTATCCCCTGAGTAGCTTCCCCCAATCTCACCTGCCATGACTTTGAATGTTTCTCCAGTGGGGAGGGCCAGCCACCCAGTGTTCAGCTGCAGCGTGGTGACCACCTGGCGGTAGTCCATGGGGCTCCGCCTCCCCTACACCCCAACCTCATGCCAACCTCTGGCCAGTCGTCAGATCTTCTTGGCCATGCCCCTGACGATGTTTGTCCTCTCTGGCACCCGTTGGCTCATGTATCCCTCACCACGCTCTAGGAGCTGCCTCCCGAGGTGACTAACTGAAACAGAAGTAGGGCTATGGAAAATTGCGCCCTCCTGGCTCGGACAGTCCCTACCCGGGTGTCACGGCAGGGTCCTACAGGAGGGCCGTGATCTCCTTAAGGCCCCCTTCCTCCATGCCAAGACGGCCCAAGGGCCCCCTCGGATTCTCGCCCGCCACGTCTTTGATGTTCACATAAGGTTGGGAGGCTGCCTTATGTCTCCTTGGACACGGTTATTTCTGGCCCCGTGAATTCCCGGAGCCCTTGTGGGTTCTGCTCTACCATGGGTGCTTCCTGGGCACCCTAGCCTTATGGGCTATGCATGGCTCCAACCACCCCTTATACCACGCCCCAAACCTCGCAGTTGGAATAGACGTTGTTCGGTCTGTCTGTCTACACTCATGCCTGCACTTCTCGGGCCTTCTTGGTACTGCCGTCCTCTCTCTGGGCCTCCTCTGTAATGCCGCCCGTCTCTCGGGGCTTCTTGGTACTGCCGCCGTCTCTCTGGGCCTCCTCTGTAATGCTGCCCATCTCTCGGGCCTTCTTGGTACTGCTGCCCGTCTCTCGGGCCTTCTTGGTACTGCTGCCCCCTCCTGGGGCTCTCTGTGCCCACTCTGGGCCTTCTCAAAAATGCCGCCCCTCTCCTGGGGCTCTCCGTGGCTGCACTGGGCCTTCTCAGTCAAATTGCCCACTCCTAGGGCTCTTCATGCCCCCTTCTCTGGGGCCTTGAGCCATGCTACCCCCTTCTTTGGGGCCTTCTCTGCACTGCTGCCCTCTCCTCAGGCCTTTGTAAGTGCTGCCCCCTCTCTGGGGCTTGCCACGCCCACACTAGGGCTTCTCAATAACGCCCCCTTTCTGGGGCTCGCCACGCCTGCACTGGGGCTTCTCAGTAGTGCCCCCTCCTGGGGCTCGCCACACCCACACTGGGGCTTCTCCTGGGGTGCGCCACACCCGCACTGGGGCTTCTCAATAACACCCCCTCTCTGGGGCTCGCCACGCCCGCCCTGGGGCTTTTCAAACGCCCCTCTCTGGGGCTGGGGTCTAAGCACCCCGTAAATTGTGCCCCTACTGGCGCTGGGATCCCCACACTACTGTGGGTCTCTTATGAGGCCTCCTTCAACCCCTTATAGCCTCACCCAAAACCACGGGGGTAACAACAACACAAACTCAAGCCTCTTGGCTACAACTGAAACATAAGCCACCTGGCTGTAACAACGTTGTTTAGGCATTATGGAGCTGCTCCCCTTTACTCTGCTAGCGGTACCTCCAGTCAGGCTTCTCCACGCATCATTGCTCCAGGAGCTCCTCTCTCTCTGGCTGCTAGCAGGGAACTGCCTCTGGCCTCAGCTCCTGGGCTTTATAAGAGCCAGGCCCTGCCCCTTACAGCCAGCTGACCGCTGGCAGGTATGGGTCGTTTGCTGACTCCTGTTGCCCTGGCAACCCACAGCTGTGCTCCTTATTCCCTGCTAGGGCTCTTTCTCTAGCAGTTCCCGCCCTCTAGGAGCAGGGCACCCCAGTGCTCTGTGACACCAGGACTCCAAAATTCACTCTACACTCCCACCAAAGATGGAGGCTCAAACAAAAATACGGTACAATGTCCTACTATATATATCGCATTGCCCTGTCTCTCAACCCCTCCAAAAGGGGGAAAACTAAAGAAAAGAAAGGCTAACGAATACCTAGCATGTGAGGACCTGACTGATCCTTTTCCCCTACTCTTATGTTAGGGCGACTGTTGACCCTTCACGCCCCCAGACCCTGCTGAGGTTTGGCCTGTCGGGGTCAGTGTAGACCATGGCCCTTTGCTCCAGGTCATTACAGCTCTCCCTCCACCCTGTATGACATAGGCCATTGTCGTCCTTCTCCCCTGTAGGGAGCACCCTGCTCCTGTTATCCTGGGGTGTCTCCCTATGTATCCGGCCGCTCCTCAGGTTGTGGACTGGCACCCAGCCTCTGGACGGGCTGTACCTCAGTTTCCCTCACTGTCCCATTCCATTTCCAGCTGGTGGGGAAACCTTCTTTGCCTCCTGTGCTCCTCTGGCACTCCCACTTCCGTCAGTGAGGAGAGCCTCCTCTAGCTCTGTCATCCTTCCATCGACCCTGCCTCTGTCGGCACAGGGAGCCTCTTCTGGCTCCTCTGTTTCTTCGGTGCTTCATCTATTATTGTAGCAGAGAGCCCCAGCTGGCTCTCTCACCCTCCAAGCATTCTGGGCAGCGCCCGGTTGCAGAGACCTCCCCGTCTCTGCGCTGTTTCCCCCACCATCTTCCCCGGTGGTTTGTCTTATCCCTGCCGGCCGGTGATTGCCAGTTACGTCCCTGGCTGCTTTCAGCTGAATAAAAGCATGGCTTACGATCCGTGCGGATTTCCTCTCTCCCTCCAGCTGTGCCTTGGGACCTGTTGCTCCCAGTAAGTGATCCCTTTGAGTTATTTTTATATCTTTTTCCTTTCTGTCATGTGCTCCCTGCCCCAGGGGGTCCCTGTATATTGTTTGGGGTTCTTTCCCCCATTTTTCCCCAGGACACAACCCCCCCCCCCTTAATTTGCCTTGGGGTGCTTCCCTTCTGTCTGTTACTGTCCTACCTGTCTTGTCCTGTGGTTCCGTGCATTCTCGTCTTTCATTGTTGTCTTCGGTCTCGTTGTTGCATCTAGATAAAAAATTTGCTCTTATATTATTTATTCCTGGGTGGTGTACTATGCGGAATTTAAAAGGCTGGAGGGCCAGAGCCCATCTCATAATTCGAGCATTATCTCTTGTTGTGGAACTGAGCCATTTTAGGAGGGCGTGGTCCGTTACTAGCATAAATTCTCTTCCCATCAAGTAGTATTGGAAGTGTTCCACCACCCAACATATTGCCAAACACTCATGCTCAATAGTGACATACCTTGTTTCCGTGGGCAGCAATTCTCAGCTTGCATAGGCCACAGGTCTCTCCACTCTGGTGTCTTCTTGTGTCAATACCGCCCTGACAACAGTCTCTGATGCGTCTGTCTGCAACACAAAAGGTTTTTGGAAATCGGATGTATGTATTACCAAGCTTCGCACAGTTTTTTTCAGCAACTGAAAGTTCTGTGCTATCTCCCCTGTCCATTTTACTCTTTTTTCTCATGGCCCCTTTAGTGCCTCTGGTAGCGGGGCTGCTAACTCGGAGAACCATGGGATGAACCAGCGATAATAATTAGTTAAGCCTAGAAAGGATCGGAGTTGTTTATGCATTTGTGGTACTTGGAACCTGCTTGTGGCTTATACTTTATCGGACAATGGTCTAATTGTTCCCTGTCCCACCAGGAACCCTAAATATTTCATTCCTCTTCAAGCCGCCGTGCACTTTCACGAGTTTGCTGTTAGCCCCGCCTTTCTCAGTTCTGACAGTACCACTGCAAGGGCTCATTTGTGATGTGCCCAAGACTGCGTGAAGATGACGATATTGTCAATACATGCGGTGGTGTATTCTGCATGCAGGGCTAGGATACATTCCATTAAGGGTTGAAAGATCACCGCAGCTCTGTGTAACCTGAACAGCATCCGCACAAACTCATATAGGCCCCAGGGTTTTCCAAACGCGGTCTTAATTCAGTCTCGGGGTGCAACCGGGATTTGCCAATACCCTTTTGCCAAGTCTAATGTCAATATGAACTTGGCGGAGCTGATGCGCTCTACTAGCTTGGTGACGTGAGGCATGGGAAAAGCATCAAAGACTGCTATATCATTCAGCCGTTGATAGTCTACGCATAATCTCAGGGAGCCGTCAGGTTTCGGTACAGGAACGATGGAACTCCACCACGGGCTCCAAGAGGGTTTTATAATCCCTAACTCCAACATTCTCTCGATCTCTTTACATATTTCCCTGGTGAGATGGTGTGGAATCGGTCGCCATCTATTGCGCACTATTGCCCCCGGTGGGATACAGATCGAGTGGTATGTCTCTTGTCCCAGTCCGGGTTCTTCCCTGAAAACATCCTTGAATTTCTCGATGAGGGTACGCACCTCAGCTTTCTGGGCCATCGTTAGCTCTTCCCGCACTTGGATCTGCCCTATTGCTTCTGCTGCCCTGGCATTTGCCTTTCCTCTATGAGGGCCTAGATCTTCTGATTCGTCCTCTGAAATAGTGGCCCACTCTTTGGGCTGGTGTCACTCCCGTAGGAGGTTGACATGGTAAATCTGCCTTGTACAAAGATGGCCTGGTCAGAGTACTTCATAATCTACCGGGCCCACCCTCTTGATCACCTTGAAAAGTCCTTGCCACTGAGTTAGCAAGTTGTTTGTGGACATGGGTAACAACACCAGTACCTTCTATCCTGACTCGAATTCCTGCATCTTGGAGAAGCATCATATTTTTCCTTTTGCTGGCATTGCTCCTGTTGCAAATTGTCTTTGGCCAAGTCTCTGGCCAACTGTATCCAGCATTGAAACTCTTGCCGATATGTGGAGGCGTCCTGTGTAGCAGCTGTGTCACGTTCCCAATTTTCCCTCAACATTTGCAGCAAACCTCTGGGGTGATGGCCCAACACTAATTCAAAAGGGGAATATTTCAATGACTCTGAGGGGGTATCCCTAAGGATGAACAATATCAAGGGGACAAAAAATATCAATTGGACAAAAATAACAAAGTTATAGATATTTTAATGTTTCCCCATTATACCCTATGGCTGGATCTCCGAGGCAGGTCTGAAGCTCTTCGGGAACTCTGAACCACTTCGGGAAACCTAATGAGGCCAGCGCTTTGACCTGGACATGCTGCTTCAGACCCTGAAGCATCTGAAGCTTCTCCGGATCTGAAGCTCTGTCTGAAGCCTCACACAGCCCTATTTATCATACTTTGCCTATACTGGCTGGCGCCCAATCCCCTATTCCCTCTATTTTCCCACCTCTCCTTCATGATTTGCATTAAGCCCTGCAGTTTATGCCCAAAAACCACTTCAAATGGGGAGAACCAAGTGGAGGACTGAGGGATATGCCTAAGTGTAAATAGTAGAGGTGTGAGCAAAAGGTCTCATTTTCACAGGTCCATCTGCGTGCATCAACACAACATACTTCTTAATGGACCACTTAAATGCTCCACCAACCCATTGGTCTGAGGGTGGTAGAAAGAAGTCCTAAGTTGTCTAATTTTAAGTACCTGACACATGGCTTTCATTACCCCGACATGAAGTTGGTACCTTGATCTGTGAGGATCTCCTGAGGAATCCCTACCCAAGATACCCACTTAAGTAAGTCCTCAGCAATTTGTGTCACTGTGGCTGATCTCAAGGGAATGGCCTCAGGGTATCTGGTAGCATAATCCACCATCACCAATATAAACTGATAGCTGGCACTGTTCTTGAGTAAAGGGCCTACTATATCTAAGGTGACCTGATCAAAAGTGGTATCAATGATTGGCATCACTTACAGAGGAGCCCGTGGTGGGTGTTTCACATTAACCCTCTAGCACTCACTGCAGGTCGAACACCAACATGCTACCTCAGGCCAGGCCAGAAAAAACACCTACTTATTTTGGCTGTGGTCTTGTCTCAACCTAAGTGTCCTCTGGTAGATGCCACATGAGCTAATTCCCACACTGCTTGTTTAAAGGGCTTAGGAAGTATTTTGCACCCTTCTATCCCTGACACCTCTTGGTCCCAGATCTGCACAAATTCATCCTCCTAATCCTGTGCCATCTTAAATCACAGACCACTGGTAATACCTTCTAGACCAAGAGACTGCTCCTTATCTGACGAGGAAGCGGTATCTTCCTTGCCTATCCATCCCTCCATACTAGGCAACCCTTTCCATTTGATCTCAGCCCTATGTACTTCCTCCAACATGTTATATAAAGGAGGCCAAGCTCTACCAATTATTATCTTGTTATCGAGAACAGATGCTACCCCTACTCACATGTGCCCTTGATGGTTAGGTACTTTCATCTGGAGAAAACCTCACTCATTGGTCCATGCCCCCATGGATGCACCTCATCTGGACCAACTTGCTCCGCTGCACACTTTCCCTGGGCACCAGATCAGCCTTGATGAGGGTCTGAGAACAAGCCATGTCAAGTGTAGCCTGTAGGCTTTCCAGTGACCCATGCTGTTACTGCTTGTTAATCCCACACTTTAACCTCATCGCTGCAGCTGAAGCTGAAGTCCATGGCCTCTACTGCCTCCACCTCAGGTGGTTTTTCCCTAGGGATGTGCTGAATACTCCCATGCTTCCAATGTTCATACGCACTTTGTGGACACCCCCAAGAGATGTGACCTGGTCTATTATACCTATAAGAGAGGGCTTCCCTTCCCCCAGATTTATTAACTTCCCTTCATCCATCCTCATTCTAGCTGGATGTTTATCTCTAGAGGTGGGGTCTCTGGCACGGTGGGGTCTTTGACCCCTTTGGTGGGGTCTTAGGACTGAACAGTTTGACCCAAGTGGCAAAATACTATGATCCAAATACTCTTTTTCACCCACCATGCTTGATGTTTGCAATACTAAAGATGAGGAGGGTTTTTAATTCCTTTACACTGGGATTTTGCTCAGTCAAGTGATGTACCTT
>NW_005841857.1:11393-21745 GCF_000455745.1 Alligator sinensis | reverse complement strand
TCCCTACCCCCTGTCCTAGCACCAACCCGATGTTATCCATCACAGTCAGGTAAGTAGGGCCATCTGCATTCCATAGGCAACATGGCTATCTGTGTGCAGTGTCTTATCCCCTGATGGGGCTTTTCCCTGCACTCTCAATTACTCAGAGTTCTCTGACTCTTTAGGTTCTTTGATGGGGGAAGAGAGATATTTTTGTTGTCTTCCCTGCTCCACTCACGGTTAGAAGTTTTCTGTCTTCTTTACCAGGATGGCAGAAGCTTCCAGCTACTTGTTGGGTCACTCAGCCACTCTGGGTCCTCTGGCTGCTGCTTCTGAGGTAAATCTGAAGGCTCCTGTAACTGCCCCAGGCCTGAACTTCCCAGGGTCCCCACCACTCACCCTGCCGGGGCATGTTCCCTTAGAAGCTGGCTCTCCCCCACTCCAGCTTCCACTTCCAGTCCCCTCTCTGCTCCGGTAGTGGACCCACCTTTATGACATCATCTTGCCCCTGCCTAGACAATTGGAGTTGGCATGTGCTGGTAAAATGTGCCAAGAGCAGAGCTGGGGTTTTCCCCAGCTGTTGGGGCATTGGAAGTGCTGGGAAGTTGATGAGCTGGAGTTCTCCTGGCACTTCTGGGTTGTGGAAGAGTGTGGCAGCCAGTTAAAATGCTATTCTGCATTAGATAGACTTGAGAGAACAGGAAAGCACCAAAGCTATCAGAAGAACCCAAGTGTCAAAACCTGTGGTGTTTGCCAGAAAGTCTTTGGCTCTAGGAATGGCCTTCTTAGCCATTAACAGACTCATTTGCAACCCTTTACTTGACCAGTGGGAGTGATCATCCTTGACCATGAGGCATCGGCAATGACAATGATGACAATGGGCCAGCCCACTTTGGGTTCAATATTTTTTAACTCTTCCTTTCCCCTGAGAAAAACTGAGGCATGCACTATTATTACAACCTGAATGCATTCAAACCAGAAATATTACAGTAAAACAATAGTCCATCCCAGTATGCCATTGTCTATGGAAACTGGAATGTCTTAAGCACGCTAGCCTAGTAGGCTGCTATGGATTGGCATAGGCTTGACTCATGTTCATTAGACAATAAGGCCATAACCTCACATGCTGTTTCAAGTCAAGCAACACTGAAATTTGAACAGTCTGATTTTCACAAGCTCAGCCACTTACTTTCTTTACAATTATCTTTGCATATTTACTAGAGCAGACAACCATCCACCTATGCCCACAGCACAACACAACTTATACTAATTGGTCCCCCACCCTGTCAGCTGAAGACCCTAGACAGAACAGGTGTGGAATATGGAAGGGTATGAAGCAAACATGTCCATTTTGCATTTACTTTCTTTGTTCCAGAAAATAAATGTTTTGTCAGAAGTGACCAAGGAAATAGTCAATTTTTAAGCAACTATTAAAGAATATTTAGAGGGTGAAATATAACCCTAGGCAGGAAATGGCCTGCAAACAATGTAAGTGCTTGTCTGAGGCATTACATGGAATTTTGTCTTTATGCTTGTCTTCTGCACAGGTGAATTTCACCAAAATAGCATGAGGTTTTTTGTTTTGTTTTTTCTATGTGTTATTATTGTACAATGCTAACACCTTTAAGTCCAGGCAGGGGCCAGAACCACATTGTTCTAGGCAGAAGAATAACAGTTCCTTCCTGAATGAGAATTTCTAAATGAGGATTTTCACACCAGAAACTTGAAGCTCAGTTATTCTCATCCACTTAGGGGATCCAAGTAACACCATGTGAGCCGTCTTTCAAATCAAAATTAGCCTCTCATTTCAAAGTCTATTTTTGTTAGGCCCTTGGACATATTAGCTGTCACTGTTGGTAATATTGCAAGGGCATATTACATAATTGCCACATATTGCTTTTGTCCATGTACATTCATACTGCATTGGACCCACAGCTGTTGTATACTGTTGGTGTAAATCAGGATTTAGCTCCAGCTGAAGATCTGATCCAAAAAATGTACATTCAGGCACATTGTAGGCTGGGCCATTTGCTACAAACAATTTGTTCAGTTCTGAAATCCAGTGTATAGGAATGTGTGACAGTATATCAATCCTGATCCACTGACTAGTCTGCAGCCAATACACCCAGACATCTCTACTGGAAGGGGATGGGGCTGAGCTTCTTTACCCCCAACTGCAGAATAAACCCAGTATGAGAAAATGAAAGGCTGTATTTTAAAGCCAGTATATGGTTACAGTCATTAGCTTTTCAATTTGCCTTCATCAGATGGCTACGCAGCAGGATGCTTTCCAAATTTATTTGATAGCTTGTCAATAAGCAGCTGCCTTTTAATAGCTCCAAGCTTCATGGGCCTTAAAAAACTTGATGTCTCCCATTCATACTAAGTGGAGAAGTCCATCAGTGATCTCTGGTTGTTGCAACAGATTGGGATGGAGTAGAGACCACCCTTGGGCTCTGGATTACATCACAGCTGTTATAAATCAACAGATGATAGGGAAGGACTTGCTAAAATATAAATTGTCTTGTAGGTATTGGCTGGTGGGTTTATTCATACTACTGAACTTCAGGTCTCCTAGGAGTGACTGTAGGGAAAAATCTCCTTCAACCAAGTTTACAGTTCTGCCCCTTTCAGTTAGCACTGCAGTTACAGAAGCAGGGATACTATGACTGAATAACCAACGTGGGGATTACCCTTGCTTGGAAAATTTTAGCATTTCTGGAATGGGAGCGGGAAACTTCTGAATTGGAACACAAGGCCAGGTTTTCACAGTTGTCCAGTGTGGAGTTACTAATTAACTTAGTTTCAGAGCAGTCTAAAGGGAATGTTTCTAAATGCTTGGCCCTATTTTATGGGCTTCCTTGGATGTCTGCCAAATAGGAGCTTGGGAGAACAGGTGAGCTGTCTGTTAGACCCCGACTCCATGCGGCGCCCAACGACTAGGGAGATGACAATCCAATTGCCCATGGATCCTGTTACTCATTAGCCAGAGCAAGCAGGGAGCAAACGCCAGCACGCATTGCTCGCAACAGCTTTATTCAGAATGGAGACGGCTTCGGACTAGCTCCCAAAAAACAACAAACAGGGGAGCTGCATTGAACATCAGTTTTTTCACATTTTATACACCTTGGTTTATACATATTAACACTTACTCCACCTATGTCCTTTCTCTGGTTCCACCCATTTCTCTGCCTATCTCAAGCTCCTCCTCAGTTTACTGTTTGCTTCATTAACATGGAATTGCCTATGCATTTAATTAATTTACATGTCTCTCTGCTAAGAGCGTGTGCGTAAGGCCATGAACTCGGGCACTCTCAGTCACTTGCTGGTTCTTTCTTGGTCTTTGCTGATTTCAGGACCATCTCCAAGGTCTTGCTTCTGCTTTATCTCCTGCGATAGCTGGTGGGCTGCATCTTGTTCTTCTTACACAATGGGCTCTAACACTACTTTGTTTAGCAAACCATTTGCCTAAGCATTTGCAAAGTTAGTTTAATACATCATTCTGCCTTGTGACTAGCAGCTTTGCTGAGACACAGATTAAAAGCCTTTATTTGGCTGCAGATTCAATGCTCCACAGTAATCCAGATTATTGTCACCCTAACACTGTCCAGGTAGCTCCATACAGCAGGTGGGCTGGGAAGGATCGAAGAAGGGAGGCCAAGTTATCTAGGTAAACCATGGTCCAAATCAATACGCTTATGAGGAACAGTCTAACTTTGGCCAACTGGTATTCCTGATGGCAAAATGGCACACTGGAAACCCTCTAAGCAGTTCTGCCTAGTGACTTGTATGGGTCTGTCTTTGCAGACACACAAATACAAATTTGCTGTTCACAGGACTGCAAGAAAACTCAATGCAGAATGAATCCATGGATCAAGCTCTGGCACTGCTAAGTGCCAAGTGCCTTGATGGTGCTTCATAAATAAATAGGAGGCAGGCAACATAAGAGTAAGATGATGATGAAAAAGAAATATTAGGTTCATCTAGCCCATCCTCCTGCCAGTGCTAGATTTTTTATCAACAGTTTTTTCCTCAGACCTGACTTAAACTGACTTAATCGGTGTTCTGCCCTTACCACAGAGAGCGTGTTCCATGGGATAATTTTACTGATTGTGATTTGTATCTGTCATTCTCTCCCGGCACTTCTACCAAAGTTAAAATCCCCAATAAATAGGCTATTCACGTGCAATATGAAGTGGATCTGCAGTTCTTTTATATTAGCTGTCTACCTACTATTAGCATCCTTATAGGGCAAGATGGTGACTTCCGGGACAGTCCTGAGGGAGGAGTGATGCAGAAATGGACTCAGTGTCTACACTGCAGCTGGGGTACTGTCCAGTGTAGCCATGATGACATGGAGCCCAGTGCAGGCTAACTGCTATGAACCTTCCTGGGTGGGTTTTTCAGCCCATCTCCTGTGAAGATGCATCTGAACTATATATTTCTTTTGGAAGTGCAACTTCATAGTTTGCAATAATTGCACTGTAAATGCACCCACAAGACATGCATGCATATTTGAGCCATGATTCCCCTGCCACCACCTTGCTTCTGGGCATGAAGGATATTAATATACCAATAAAGTATATCAATAGTAAGTAACCTTCATCCCCCCCACCCCCCCACATTGATTCAACAACTCTGCCCAGGAAGGAATTGGAAAGAGAACTGATGCTCTGGTTCTTCCCTATCCACCTGCTCTGCAGAGGGAATAAGGAGAGGACTAGCTCTGCTTACTGCTATGCTGAGCAGGACCTACTCCTAATATGTCTGTTATTATTTATTGTCATACCTAGACAAAAATTGGGAATGGGGCTTCTTTGAAATACCTGCTGTACAGTAAGAGACAAACCATGACCCCAGGATCTTACTCAGTAGATCTCAACCTTTTTTAGACTTGAGGGCCACGTTCAGACGAATGCGGCTGTGTGGTATGTGACACCACAGACATATCTACAGAGCCACATGCTGCACGTTCACCTGTTCTCCACGCTGCAAAGGAGCAGTGTGGGGAGTTGTTTTTTTTTTTTACCCTGGGATAGCCAGGGGTCAAAAAAGCCTGCTCAAAAAAAAGTGGAGTGGTGCACACAGTGGCAGTGCATGCTGCTCAAAACCAGAGCCAGGCCAGGTCCACCTGCCAGCCAAGCTCTGAGCTGCAGGATTGGTGCTGCTGCAGCCCCAGGAGCCCAAGTAATGCTGCTGGGGCCAGCCTCCCCTACCCCCCACAGAGGGCACATGGCACAGGTCTTCCCCAGGGACAACTAGTAGTAGCACAAGGTGTGCTGCTGCTAGTCTTCCCCAGGGAACCAAATGCCCACACTCATGTGGATGGGGCAAAAGTGGGCCCCCCATGCCCCTTCCCTGCACGGGGAGGGTGTGGGGCCAAATGCTGGTCTCCATCTCCCCCCCCCCCTCCATGTGTTGTAGAGGAGACCCAGAAGTTTGCCTACTGCCTTTCAGGGGCATCAAATTATAGAGCTAAATGGGATATGCAGTAGATGTCATGAGCCACAGGCACTTCCACAGCATGAGGATGGAAGTCAGGGTGAGACCCTGGACAGGCAGAGAGAAAGGTGATGTGAACCTGTTCCCTTTTATCTATGAAAGCAACAGACAATCACTTTGAAGACCTTGTAAACTGGAATGTGATGCTCTTTTTGTCCCCCATAAAACAGTGTCTTGGATTAAACAGCCTTCTGTTTGCCCCCATCACTTTCCAGTTTTTCTCCCACCCACCCTGATCTTATTTGACTTACTTTTTCTTATTACACTGTGAATTTTTATCACCCTTTTAAACCGGCCGTGAATGGTCTTTATCTGAAAGAGCAAGCTTGGCCTTCTCCTTGGATTTATTTGTTGTCGTATTTCACACCACCTGAAACACTGGCAAGAAAAACTCAATTAAGCTTCAAAACTGACTCAGTTATCTGTGTCTTTCTTTTTTTCCTAAGGCAATTAGTATTGCAATTCCTTTATAGCCTGGGTTAATTTAACTTCTAGTTCTGAAGGGGGTCTGTCTAGGCAGGAAAGGCATCAAGTGAGTTAGCAAGAGATCAGGGAGGAGTTATAATTTCAGTGTTTAAGCCGGATCCTATTCTGTGGACAGTTTTCTTCAAATGGTGAAACAAAGGTGGGATTCTAGGTCACATCCTCCTGTGATGCAAAACGTGACATGTGACCTTTTAGAGCCAATGTCTTCTGCATCGCCGCAAAGCAGCTTTATAATGGTTTCAGCTGAAGCAATTGGAGAAAGGTTATTACACAGCCATTAAAACTTCCATATGGTAGGGAAATAAATGCAAGTCTACCTCTGTGTTTCCCACTTCTATACATTGTGACACAAGGCA
Organism: Alligator sinensis; assembly: GCF_000455745.1. Classification (NCBI taxonomy): domain Eukaryota; kingdom Metazoa; phylum Chordata; order Crocodylia; family Alligatoridae; genus Alligator; species Alligator sinensis. The sequence continues at coordinate 15,422 of NW_005841857.1, read as the reverse complement.
ACACATGGAGGCATTGTTGAGCCACAGTGTTGAGTTCTTACAAGCCCCTGCCAAAAAAAAAAGTATCAAGTCAATATTTATTAAGCTTTCTAGCAGCTTGTTAAATCAGTTTGGGGAGTTGAATCCCAAACAAATTCCTATTATATTTCTTTTTGAAATGAAGGTCTCTTCCCAATATAGCCAGCAAGGAAATGCCACTAGTATTTGTATAGGTTATTGTTTAAAGAATTGTTCACCCAGTTATTAATTAAAACCTGTCATTATTCTATCAATCAAAGATTGTTTTCTTTTTTTTCTCTTTGGGACGTGGGTGGGTTTATTATTATTCTTCTCCCTGGGAAAAAAAAAAAGAAAAGAAAAAAAGAAACGCCATTGGGGAATTTAGAGGAATGTCCTGAATATCCATTTTCTATTTTATAGATGGGGTCAGTGGGTGAAAACCAGCCCTTAAGAGTGGGTCTAAACTAAACATATTCACCAGCAGCTGCCTTGCATCCTGTCCTTTGGGCAAGAGCTAATTTCACAAGTATCCACCAGATGGTTGTGTGTCTATGCATCATTAGGGTCCTAGCTGTGGTAACAAGTACTCTGTCTGTATGACCAAGCTTGTCGCTATCAAGAGCACTTTTGCTAATCAATCAATTCCACTCTGGTTTCTTGCATCTGGTAAATGCAACACCAGAATACTAGACTCGTGTTGCTCCTAAATGTGAAGGAAAGTCTGTGCTGGGACTGTAGATGTTGAGTTGGCATGTTACAAAAGGCATAATCTTTCACAAAGTTGTATCAGAGAGAAATCTGGACCAAGAAGACTAAGGTCTTGTATTTGCTTTAATAAATGTGTCAGGCATTTGGATAGCACAGTAGCAAAAGCAGCATGAGAGACTAGACAGATGGCATAAGTAAAGCTGTGCTAAACTCAGGATTTCGCACCCACTTTATCTTCTCTGTCTCAGTGTTGGGCTATACCAAAACCCACCAAAACACTCTCCCAAATTTGGGGACTGGGGAATAGGACCTGAAATGATGATCCATATATTGGAACACTGTGTCCTCATCACTGATTTCAGCTCCAAGACATGAGCTTGGCTTTTGGTTGCTAGGTTCTTCATTGGGGGTGACTTTGGGGCAACGTGTGCAGCTTACCTGCACTGGTGTGTGTGAATGGGAGTGAGAAGATACCATAGAGCAAGCCCCATGCAGATGTGTAGGGAGGGATGGACCATGCCTTGAAAGAGGAAATAACATTCATCTGCAGTGATGGATCAAACTTGGCCTTATTCAGCTTTTCTTCCTATATCTTAAAGGCAGGAAAATGGGGCAGAAACTAAATTCAGGGCCTCCTTGCTTTATAGGTCACTGTTCATCTACAGTTAGGCAACATCTTTAGTTAATGAAAGGGCAGGGAGAAGGTTTATGTTTGTAAGCAAAGACCTGATCCTCCAAACACTTACCCAGAACCGTAACTTATTCATGAGAGTACTTTCCACTGAAATCAACAGAGTTACATACACGAGTCAATGTGTGTGTGTGTGTGTGTGTAGAATCAGAGCCACATGTAAACCACAGCTCCATTAACCCGCAACTGAAAAACCCATCTTCCAGGCCTATTTCTCTATCAGGTCAAGCCACAATGTGTGCTGTGGACACCTGCAACATTTGAAAAGTTCCAATAAAATTTCAGCTCATAAAGGCCAGATTTTAAAGGGTACTGAGGCATCCTGAGATGCAGATAAACCTCTAGTTGTATTTTCAGGAGTGAATATCTAGGATATGTTTATGTGTCTATCAAATACATAGCTCCATTTGTAGGTGGGGAGGGGGTTATCTCCTTTTTAATGGGAAGACTACAGTGTCCCTTCCTTGCTGTCTTTTTACCTGTCTTGGACCCAAACTTCAAGGGTGAAATGACACAGGTCAAGCAATGAAGAGTCTCTGTTGGATTATGTTGCCCTGGTAGCATATTGGTTATGTTTAAAAGTAGGGCCAAAGCATTAGGAAACCGACTTGTCCCATCTGGACCTGTGAGCAGAAACTACACAACAGATCTGTTTGCGGATACACTAAGCTTAACTGCAAAGGTCGCATAAGGCATGAACGCTGCGTGACCCCGGAGGGTGGGGGGGAACGGCAAGCTCCCGCAGGTGGCGGAGACACTGTCGGCGGCAGTGAGTGGTGAGCTCCCGCAGGCAGCCACAGCACTGTTGGCAGCCACCCTCATACGTTGCCAGCAGTGTTGGAGGGGGGAGGGAGGTGCGGGGTTTGCAGGGGGTGCACCACCAAGGCAGGGGTTGCCGATGCACCCACATGCAACCCCTACGCGTTGCCAATAACATAAGGGGAATGGAAGTTTTGAAAGGACATGGTCTGGTTCTTTGTAGCTAGCTTCCTCTTTAGGACAAAGCGAAACTGGGCACAGGAGAAGGACCGGAGATCCCCAAAAAGACATTGGCCAAATCTCCAAAACTGTTTTAGGATGGTAAAGAAACAGAAATATTTTTTGAATGCAGGTGTTTGTTTTGCCTAGTCTCTTGTGATTTATCTAGGCGTAAGCTGTGTTTGGTTTGAAAATCCCTCTGAAGAGCCTCTTTCTCTTTTCAACTATCATGTGTCCTCTAACAGCTTCAACCAGAAACCAGAGTATCTACAGATGCAAAGCACAAGGAATCATGATTAAGCTACTGAGCAGATTTTTATGGCTCAGCGCTGGTCCTGGAAGTGATACCACACAGTTTGCATGGGAAGTGTGCGGGAGCCTGTTCCCACCTTCAATGGGGGGTCAGAAGGGCAGGGATCTGGGTTGCAGGTCCAAACAAAACTATATGAAGAAAATCCACAAAGGGAAGCTCAACCATATATGTGACAGCACCTGCTCAACTCAGATGTTTTTACAATCCTACTGAGCACCTCTAAAAAACAAAATAGAAAACAAATGCATCACTTGAGAATGGACAAGGGCCTCTGAGTTTTTTAGACTTCATAATGCAGAAGAGACCAACAGTAAATATATATTTTTTAAAAGCTGGGACACAGATGCTTTAGGATTTGCTCCTAAATGTGGGTCAGGTGTTTTCTGTCTAGCCCCTCTTTTAATGAAGTTGAATATCATGTTTTCAAACCCACTAAGAAAAGATACCATATTTTTGCATACAACATGTCCCTTTCCCCCAAAATCAGCCCCTCAAAATGGGGGGGGGGGCGTGTATTAAGAGGGGATGCTGATTATCTGCTTGGTTTCATTAGTTGCTGTTTTCCAGGGAAAAGAGAAACTAAGAAAGGAAATATGATACGAACCTTTAAATCAGGAAAACCAGTGTGATTTTGGCAACTGTCCAACATGTCTCAATTTGGCTTGACAGTTTGAATTAAAGCCCTCAGGGAGCCTCAAACTGAAATCTAGCTGCTGATCTGAGTTTCAAAACCAAGTTACCTTGCCTGCCCAGCTACTTTAGGCCAGGATTATCCTTTTTTTTTGGTTTATGTATAGACATACCTTCCTTTGTGGGACGCAAGCATCCTATAAACAGGCCATCTGAGCTTTACTTTCCAGGATTAAATAGGTTTCCAACACCATATAAGTCCGTTCTTTCCATACTTGTGGAGGTTTGCTAGTGAAGGGAGTCTGCAACCTTCCTAGCTTGCCTGTAAGTCCCTTGTTGCACTTCTCTAGGATATCCTGGAAAGATTGGATGCCTCAGTTACCTGCTCCTTTGTTTTCCCCCTCCAGTTCAACCTTAATCTTGAGCTCTTCTCCCAGAAGGTCTTGCTGCAGCTTGTGAATGCCCATTTAGTCACATGACCTGTACCCAGTCAATCCCTAGCCAATCTAAACACACGAGGCAGGGTAAATCATGCAGGACTGGATTGATGGGAGGTGTCAGAGGTTAGGGATGAGGTGGACAGCAAGGATTCAGAATTGCAGGAGCCAGGGCACTATGGGCTAAAATTGGAGTCCAACATCACAGCCCTCTGAATCATCAGGATTAAAGAGCAAGGGGTTCCCCAGGTGCTATAGCAAAGCTGTGTAGG
>NW_005841857.1:6953-11383 GCF_000455745.1 Alligator sinensis | reverse complement strand
AGGGAAGCTTAGTCCCTCGCTTTAATGAGCAACTAAACTGACTAAAAATAATCTCCCTATTATTTTGCAGTCTACTCACAATAAACAGCTTTTGTGGTTGATTAAACACCTCAGCATCAATCTCAACAGCTGTTTATTACCCTGCGCACCACAAAGCAGCACTGATTATCACTTCCATTTACAAGGCTGAAGGAAGCTGTTACAGTGTGTAGCTTAACACTGCAGAGCTGTGATGGAGACTTCTAACCTGTGACAGCCTAGAAGTCAGCAAAATGATTTGTTTTGTTTTTTCGAATGGGCCACTGCAGTGCGAGCTTTGTAGCTAATGGATTTGATTGGCTTCAAGGCTATAGCCAGATCATAAAAAAAAGGCCAGCTCTAGCAGAGCAGAGAGGTTGAACTGGGAGTGGATGATGACTATGTATATTTAAACGGTGCTATGAGCGTGCACACAATGTACCTATTTGCTAGCAGAGCTGTAGCAATTCTGTCCCCCCCCAGAGCCCGAACAGTCTAGCAGCACAACCTGGTATAATGAAATACGAAAAGGAGGTGGATTGGTGTGGCAAGGTGTGAGCGGGTGTGCCTGTTAGGAACCTGTCTCTTTCAGTCTTTGTCCTGTTCCTCATCTTCACTTGTCTGCCATACCTTGATGTCAAAAAAATAACAGAATGCAGAGGTCCGCAATCAAGTTGTTCTGTACTGGAACATACATGTCATGGCCTCGTCCACAGGGCTCCTACACCCTGTCCTCACTACACCTAGTCAGGTTGGTGTTGATCCACTTTGTCACTGTATCTTATTTCTTGAGTAAGCTGAGCAACTTGCCCAGACTGACGTTCTGTAAAGACAGTTCACCCTCATACGGGTATTCCTCATTGATAGGTGATTCATCCTGTCTCAGTATACATCCATTCCCCATGTCTTGGAAGACACCTCAATTGCCTTAGTCATTTTACAGCTCCCTCCCTCCTCAGGGGATTGTAAGTCATCAGTCGGGGGCCCCCTCAGACCCTTTCCAAAAACAAGTCCATTCTCCATCTATTAGCACCCCTTTTCCTTGGATGATTATAGGGACCAGATGACTCTTCAGTTGACTGGCCTGGGGTTACCCTAACTCAACACCCATGGGTCTCTCCATTTACTGAATCCTGATTCTGTGACAGGATAATTGGATCTGACCCAAATTATCTTCCATTTTCTATAGGGTTCCAGATCAGACCCGTTTCCCTTCTTCCTAACCAGAGTTGCCATTCCTATCACAGCCACTATTAACTGGCTACCACTGAGACTCACCCCAATGATCTTCCTCCCAGCTTTTGGGTGCTCCTCCACGTTCTGGGTTTTCAATGCCCTCAACTTTGCTCCATGCCTCCACCTGGACTGTGCAACAATCTTCCACTGCCTGCTCCAATTCTCCTCCCTGAGGGAGTGTGTCCCAGCAAGTTTTCTATGCTGCCTTCCAGTCCCTTGGCCAATCAGCACCCTTCCTCTTCCCCAGCAAAGTCTGTGCCACCACTCAGCAGGACTACAGCTGGTCAGTTCTGCATCCTGGGAAGTAGTTATTTGTTCTTTTCTCTCTTTGGAACAGGATACATGGGCAGTACCTTGTTACATAAGGTCCTCACAGGGTTGGCTCCATATAAAAGATAACAGCCTACTAATGCTGCTGACCAATGTTCAAGTGGTATGCACCTACCTGGTCTCGTATAGGCACTCTCTGGTGACCTGAGAGTGCACACCTGGTTTTGGCCACGGGATGTATCCCTGGGACCTGTGCGTTGGGTTGCATTCGCCCCTGAGGGAGGCCCTGACACTCATCTGCCACATCTTGATCTTCTTTTCTTCAGTAGTGGGGCTCCCCTTTGCGGATTCTTGCAGACTGGGCGCTGCTCTTTGTGGGCATTCTAGAGGCTCCACCTCCCCTACATCCTAGCCATACGCCAGCCCTCAGGACCACCAGATGATGGGTCGCCGGCCTGTCCCTATGATGTTCTCACCTGCTCTCCTCTCTCCTTGCCCGTCCCTTGATGCCCCTTTCCCTGGATGACCGCGGGGTGTGGGACCATCCCTTTTTCTGCATCTGCTCTCCCCCTGAGGTGTCACGGTTCACAGTTCTGCCTCAGTTTTTCCTCTGGACCAGGAGATGCTAGGAGATTCCTACCCCAGTCAGGGCCCTGTGTGCCCTCCAAAATAAATAAAAGAGAAGAAAAAAATAGTCAGGGTGTGGGCCTCAGCCCTCTCCACTCTTAGATCCGGCATCTATGGTCCTCAGGATCCTTTGACGCCATCCTCCTTGGCCTGGCTGGCCTGCCGAGCCAGGTGGGTAACTCCTTTAATGTGGCTGGGACCCTTCCTGTGGGTCCCCATTTGGCTCCCGGATGAGCTGCCAACTCTGTCGAGGTGTCACCTGGGGAGCAGCTTCACCTCCTGGCTCCCGCATTGCTGCCCCAACTTCCATTTGCCCACCGCTGGCTTTTAAATCACCCAGGTGATGGGTTTTGGTGACATCATCAGCTGGTGCTGTTCCCAGCTGGCAATAAAAGTGGCTGATTAACTGCACCGGTGGCCCTTTTCAGTGCAGCTCTGCTTTGCCTGTAAATGGTAAGTAAGCTCTCTCTTCAGGGCTTTTCATTCCTTTCTTTGGGCAGGTCAGCCCTGCCTTGGGTCCTGCCACACGAGAGTGCTCCGGGGCCTCTGCTCGTGTTCCCCTGGGACACAACCCCCCCTAAAGATGCCTTGGGGCGCTCCAAGTCTTTCACTTGGTTTTCTAACTTGTATCCCTCATTTCTTAGTTATCTGGTTTTCTGTGTCTGACAGCATGTGGATAAGAAATCCACCACAGTGTTATTTTTCTTGGGGCAATGTGGTATTTGAAATTTGAAAGGTTGCAGGGCTAGGGCCCACCTGTTTATTCAGGCATTATCAGTTTTGGCCCTGCTCAACCACTGTAGGGGTGCATGGTCTGTTTTAAGCTTGAACTCCCTCCCCATCAGATAGTAACAGAAATGTTCTGTAGCCCATTGGATTGCTAAATGCTCCCTTTCTATTGTAGCATAACGTGTCTCCATGGGAAGTAACTTGTACATCATGGGTCTTTCCATCCCAGCATCTTCTTGGGTCAGGACAGCCCCTATCACTGTCTCTGAGTCATCTGTCCGCAAGATAAAAGGTTTGTGGAAGTCGGGCATGTGTATTACTAGATCCTCACATAAAGCCTTCTTTAGGAGCTTGAAATTATGCTTCATTTCTGTGGTCCATTTTATGGCCCCTGCCCTGCACCCTTTCAGAGCTTCTATTAGCGGGGCCGCCAATTCTGAGAAATGGGGCACAAACCGCCGGTAGTAATTGGTTAACCCCAGGAAGGCCCACAGTTGTCTGTTGTTTTGGGGTATCGTAAAGCTGCAGATAGTTTCTACTTTATCTGCTAGCCATCTGATGGTACCCGACCTACTAGGAATCCCAGGTATTTTGTCTGTCTTTGGGCTAGAGCGCACTTTCATGGGTTTGCTGTTATCCCTGCTTCTCGTAGTTTCATGAGTATGGCTTGTAGTGCTCTCTGATGTTGGGCCCATGTCGAGGTGAAGATGATGATATCATCGATATAGGCTGCAGCATAGCTGGCATGTGGTGCCAGGATCCAATTCATTAAACATTGAAATGTCGCAGCTGCTCCGTGGAGTCCGAATGACATCCAGCCGAACTCATGTAGGCTCCAAGGGGTCCCAAATGCTGTTTTTGCCAGATCTCCTTTGGCTACAGGAATCTGCCAGTACCCTTTAGCTAAACTGAGCGTCGTGATGTCGTGTGCATTCCCTATATACTCCATTAGCTCGACCATGTGAGGCATTGGGAAGGCATCAAAGATAGCCACTTCATTGAGGTGATGATAATCCACATACAAGTGGAAGGATCTGTTTGGTTTGGGGACAGGAACCAGGGGGCTCCGCCACGGGCTTCTTGATGGTTGTGTCACCCCTTGCTCTAACATTTTTGTGATCTCCTCACGGATCTCCCTGAGGAGGTGATGTGGCATGGGCCACCACCTCTCATGCACTATTGTTCTTGGTGGAGTGGTTAATGTGTGGCAAGCTCCCCAGGCCCAACCTGGTTCTTTGCAGAAGATGTCCCTGAAGTTCCATATCATCGCCTTCATTTCAGTTTTCTGCATGGGTGAGAGTTCTTTGCTTATCCGGATGTGGTCTTCTGGGTGGGCTGTTGACTCCTCTCTTGCTAGTCCCTGTAGCCCTAAGTCCTCTGCTTCACTCTCCATAAACGTGGCCCATCCTTTGGGCTCCAACCATTCTCATAGCAGATTTATGTGGTAGATTTGTCTTTCCCGCTGATGCCCCAGCCTATGAAACTTCTGCCACTGTTGTGCTTCCTGGAGGTTGTTCCTGGCCAAGTCCTGTACCACCTGTATATGTTGT
>NW_005841857.1:0-6943 GCF_000455745.1 Alligator sinensis | reverse complement strand
GTAGGCGATCAGGGTCCTCACTTTCCCCATGTCCTACTCCCAGCCATCCTGTAGTGCTTGCAGTAGACCTCAGGGCCGATGTCCCAGGATGAGTTTGAATGGCAAGTACTTTGAGTCCTGTGGGGTGTCTTGGATAGCAAACAAACCCAAAGGGAGTAGCAAGTCCCACTTCTGGGGATCGCCTTGTATGCACTGTTGTAACAGCCTCTTTATTGTGCCATTAAGGTGCTCTATGAGGCCATTGGTTTGTGGATGGTACAAAGAGGTTCTTAGGTGTTTTATCTACAGTGTACAACATAAGACCTGTAGTACCCGTGACATGAAATTCCATCCGTGGTCAGTGAAAATTTCCTTGGGTATTCTCACCCGGGCAATCCATTTAATTAACTCCTTGGTGATTTGTGGAGCTGTCACTGCCTTGAGTGGAATTGCCTCTAGGTACTGGGTAGCATAGTAGATGAGCACCAGCACATACTGATGTCTCTCACTACTCCTGGGTAGTGGCCCTATCACATCCATTGCTATCCAGGAGAAGGGCACATCAATAATGGGTGATGGGTGCAGCAGTGCTCTGGCAGGGTGGTCCTCTCGCATTCTCTGACATTCTGGGCATGCCCACACTGGTGGGCAATGTCTTCCTCCAGTCCCGGCCAGAAGAACCAGCGGGCCACTATGGCTGTAGTTTTATCTCGGCCCAGATGCCCTCTCATAGGGTTTGCATGGGCCAACTGCCATACCAGCTGATGAAACTGGGTGGGCACCACCAACTGGGCTTCTTCTTTCCCCCCCCTGCCTCCCCCTCTGGACCTGGTAAAGTAACTGGTCCCTTACCTCATAACATGGGGTCCTGGCATTGGCTTCTAGCTGATCACTCCTTGTTTTGAAGATTTGAACCCCGATTGCTCAGAGTTCCTCATCTTCCTTTTGCAGTTCACTGAACTGGGGCCCACTGATCATGTTGCACAAATCCACCTCCTCTATGTCCTCCACCGACTCTCCACCATCTTCAAACTTCCTGAGCTACCCATCACGATCTTTGAGTCACCGACACCCATCCCATACCCTTTCTGGGACATCATAGATTGGGGTACAATCACGCCCTATCATCATATCACAGGCCAGGGGAGGGGCCACTCCCACTAACAGCTCACCTTGATGTTCCATAACTCAAAGTCAGACCCACTGGCATTCAACCCTTTCTGTCTCACCGTGGAGGAAAGCCTTCCTTATGGGCTTTACCTGGTTGCCCATTTGGGGTGGGATGAGGTCAGCCTGCACTAACGACTGGGCACACTTATGGACCCGGTGTCTAAGGTCCTCGGATCCTTTGACGCTGTCCTCCTTGGCCCAGCTGCCCTGCCAAGCCAGGTGGGTAATTCCTTTAACGGGTCTGGGACCCCTTCTGTGGGTCCCCATCCAGCCCCCTGCTGAGCTGCCAACTCTGTCGAGGTGTCAGCTGGGGAGCAGCTTCACCTCCTGGCTCCAGCATTGCTGGCCCCACTTTCATTTCCCCACCACCGGCTTTTAAATCAGCTAGGCAGTGGTTTTTGATGATGTCATTGGCTGGCGCCATTCCCAGCTGGCAATAAAAGCGGCTGATGAACCATGCCAGTGGCCCTTCTAGACACGGCTCTGCTTCTCCTGTAAATGGTAAGTAAGCTCCCTCTTCAGTGCTTTTCATTCCTTTCTTCAGGCGGGTCAGCCCTGCCATGGGAGGGTGCTCCAGGTCCTCCATTTGTGTCCCTCTAGGACATGGTAGAAAAAAGCTTCTAAAACTGAAGGTCTTGGGTTGGAGGCCTACAGCCTCATTTAGCTAGGGGCTGTCCAAGGCAGAGAAGCAGCAGAGTCAGGATGGGAAGATAAGCAGGAGCAGAGTGGCAGGAGCAGCAATGGACTGTCTAGAAGGAGAAGGGAAAAGCAAGCACTTATGGGAAGAAGGCACACAGGATGGTGAGTGTTGCTATGTTGTCCACTGGACTGGGTGTTTGACTGGCCATCAGAGGAGGTGGGTTCTATTTCCACTGCTGCAATAGTGCATGGCATTGGGCAAGTTGTGCTTCTTGTGACCAGTTGTTTCCCTTTTCACTACTCTGTTTGGATTTCAAGGTTTTCAGAGCAAAAAAAAATATATGTGCCTATATACAGCACATTGCACTCTGTGGCTTTGATCCCAGCGGGGCATTCTAGGTGGACATGTCTATATGCCCATTAACGTGCCGTAATTATGGCACATTAAGTTTAGTATCTATAATAACAGATACTAACTTAATGCGCTGTAATTGGCACTACTGAACAATAGTAGTGGAACACACTTTTTATACCAATGCACAGTAGATGAATTCTACTGTGCATTAGCATGGTTTTTACTGTGGTGCTAATGTGCAGTAGAATTAGTCTACTGCGTGTTTAGCGTCTAATGTAGATGCGCCTGGTGTTACCATAAGGCAAATTATAAATGATAACAGTAAAGATTCAAGAAGCAGAAAGTTGGCCTGGGGGAAATGAAGGTATTTGGGGGGTGGATTGAGGGAGAGAGATATTACAAAGGTCTTTATTGTTGTTTTTCTCAGGCAAGCTCCAGTTGATTTTGGTATCATTCAGTTCCCCAACCCATCTGCTTAAAGGCATCTCTGATTGTAAGGCTGGATGAAACCTTGGTTGAAATTAAATAATAACCCCCTGAAGTCCCTTCCTATCCTAGTATATTTAGGGCACTTCATAAGCTTTTGCTACTTTGAGATACAACATTTCTGTTTGCTAGCTTTTAGCACTTTAGATCTTGTTGAATGGTAATAGAGACCACAGTTACAAATCTTTCATTGTGTGATTTTTATTCACACAGAAAAGTACATGACAGCTTAGTGCCAAAATTCCAACCCCATTAATATTCCCATTAATATTCATACCAAAATCCCAGCCCCAAAAGGATCATCCCCATTAATAATTGTAAGCAAGCTGGTAAGGCTTTGGTATACCACAAAATGGGTATTGCTTCAAGGATTTCTTTACTGTGAAGACAACCTGAGGCTGTCAAGGGATAGAACTTTTAACAGCTTGCATCTTATTTGATGAATCAAAGTGCTAATGTGAGCAGTTGCTGCCTGAGGGAAATTTTGTAGCAACATATATACATTCAAGTGACCAAAGAACTCCCTGGAGCAGCTCTGCTGCTGTGAGACAGAATTTATTTTTTAATTACTGTTTTCACTTTCAGTGGCTTTGACAGCCATTCCCCACTCATTCTATCATCTCTCCTGCAACATCAAAAGGTCAATCTGTTCTTTGCTCAGCCTGCGATGCCACCCTCCGTCACCTCCATGTTAGACTTTCCCCATACTTTCATGATTTCTTCCATGCTTGAGAAGAACTCCCTGTGAACATCCATATCATTACACACCTTCACATTCTTCTCTTGTGAAGCCTCCAACCACCTGTAGCTGATAGGCTGCTGTTTTGCCATTGTGATTGAGCTGACCCGGCCCTGCCCCATTGATGAGGGTCAGAAGGATTTGGCTAGAGGCATTTATTGATGTCTTTCAAGTATTTTTTATGCCATAGTCTTGCATGGTCTCAATGGAATGCAAGAGTAGCTAACATGTCCATGTGTGGGGCAGATGAATTTGGACTATTAGTTGCTTCCTGTTCTGGTCTTGCTATTAGAAAGAAAGGGGAGAGGGTGGTGGAGGGAGCAGGTGGAGATTCACATCCTCTTCAAGTTCTATTGCCTTCGCATATATGGCTGCTCAGAAAACAGTATCATTTCTCCTGCAGAAAGCCACAAAGAAGGACTCTTATGAGCCCTACATCTTCCTTCACCCAAAAGAGAACAAAGCAAGGCATTACAAATGGCCCCTGAATTCTCTGAAGGGGGCTGTAGGTCAGAGGCATAAGCTTTTGTTCTGTCCTGGGACATACATATGTGCTTGCCATTGGAAGCACTGAGAGCAGAACGTGTATCCTGAGCAAGGGGTTTGATCTCCACGTTTTGTATAAAAGGCTAATCTTTTCTATTGCTTTGTGCTTTAAAGGCAATACTGCCTAAAGAGAGATGAAGAGTGATTAGGAGAGACTCGAAGCACCTACTCAACTCACTGGCAGGTGGATCCATTACTGTCTACCCTACAGCAAACCTTAAAAACAAAAAAAACCCCAACAACCCGTGAATCAAGCCACAATGAACCAAGCAACTTGGCTTGAAAATGAGGGATTTGGGGTTTGGGTTTGTTTATTTGTTTGTTTTATAATAATTATTTGATTCTTTGTATTTGACTTCCGGTGTTTGAGCACTTGCTTTTTTCCTGGGAGAAGCAAGGTTTTCTTTTGGTGATATCTTTTATTGGACCAATGGTATAGTTGGGAAAGGCAATAGACAAGATTTTGGGTCCAGTGTCCTTCCTCATGTAGAAACACCTTCAGAAGTTGGGCCTGGAAATAAAACTTCATAACCTTAAAGTCCATGGATTAAACATTGATGATGGCTTCATGACTCATTCTACTCTAACTGGTGTCTCTTCTAACCTCTTTGTTCTTCACAGACATGAGCATGAGAATTTTGGGCAGGAACGCTTGTCCAACGTCTCTTCCAACTATATGGTTGGGCCAATATAAGATATCAATAAAAACCCTTGTTCCTCCCTTATTTCCTGGACCATCATGGCTACGATACCTTTCCAAATTAGCTTCTTTTTGTCAAGAAAGACATAACATAAACATCTCTTTCTTTCTTTCATTGGCGGGACTCCATCCCCCCCTCAGCCCTCTATAATTCCAAGGCTCTTAAATTATAGTTGCAGTATTAATTTATTTCCCATTGGTCAAAAAAACTTGCATCTTGCCAGCTCTCTGCATCAGATTTAAATTCACAATCAGCAACTTAGGAAAGATGCTAGAAAGCTGGGAAAAGATGCTGCTCACCTAATTGCAGTATTAACCGGTGAAATATTAACAAATTTTATAGGGCTTTTTCTATTAAAAAAAAAAAATTAAAATAAGTTCATTACACTCTGTAATCCTGCTTAAATATTCATCATGTTGTTAATGAACAACATTCATTTTTAAAATGTGCAACCTGAGATGCCGTCTAACACGATTTGATAATAATATAATTTCATTGTAATGGTGAAAGGGACAAGAAGAGTAAAAATAATTGTATCGCTAAACATTTTACCCAGTTTTCTCCTGACTAATGAGCAGCTGTTTTTCATTAGGAACGACGTTTTATCTATAGCCTATCAACCTGCACAGCTGGGCACATTTGAAATAGCTCAATGCACTGCAGAACTTGCACTTCCTAAATTGCAGAAAGGCTGTGATAAGGTATTAAGCATTAAAGAATGCTTCTGGGACTGATTCTGCTCTCCAGCTGGCTATTATTTACATTACTGTAATACGGAGAGGTCTGAACTGGGTTTCGGATATGAGTGGGTGGGCTGCTGCACCAAAGCATGATACAGGGGTGGCCAACCCAGGCATGTGTTCCATAAGTGGCATGAGCAGCCTCTGTGCAGGGCAGCACACAGCAGATCAGGGAGGGAGTAGGGAGCACAGCAGAGGTGGCAGGGGGTGGAAAGCAGAGCAGCAGATCAGACGGGGAATGCAGGGCAGGGAGCAGAAAGTAGAGGATCAGATCAAGCAAAGAAAGGGGATCAAAGTAGCACTTGGAGTGCACATCTCCATATGCAATGAATGCAACTGAATATACTGATCCTGACGTCACCATCTGCTCGTGTGTTTAAGCGCAGTAATTTACTGTGCTGCCAGATAGTCCTGTCAGATACAAGTGGTATCTGGCAGCACAGTAAATTAGTTCACTGTGCCCTCATTGCCGTACGTATGTAGACAGTGACACTTTACTGCGTAGCACATTAGTCTTTTGAGCAGTAATGTGTCTCGTGTAGACTCACCCAGAGAGGGTGCAGGGCTTAAGCTGTGGCATGCCTGCCAAAAAGATTGACCACTACTGGCTTAATAGATGGTTTTGGTCATGAAACACTTGTGATATAAATGGACAGGACAGACCAAAGGTAGAAGGGGGGAAACAGACAGAGAGAGAGAAAAAGAGAGAGTTGAAATAAGATGAAACACCAAATCACGTTTAGACCCCAGTTCGCCTGGCTCCCCCTCAGAGACTTTTCTCTGTTACACTGCACCATGGTTAAATCTGACAAAGGGAGACATAGTTTTCCATCTTAGTTTGAAATCAGGCAGGAGACAGAATAGAGTTATACTTCATGGACTAACTAAATCAAACATGCGTAAGCTATTGCTGATTAAGTTAGGAGGGAGGGTAGATTTGAACCTTATAGACTATCAGATCTATAGAAGGCAAGGGGGTTACTTTGGATTGAGAGAAGTCCAGATTCTGAGTTCTTCTACACCAAAGTCCCTAGGCCCAGAATCTATTCCACTTCCTAGCTGTGTAAGTAGATACAGCCAATACAGCCACCCTCAGGCCTGTAGGGGGGCCATTAGGAAAGCTAAGGCAGACATAGAGCTAGGACTAGTGTTCAAGATCAAAGATAATAAAAAGTCCTTTTTCAAATATATAGGGAGGATGAAGAAGGCACCAGAAACGTCGGGCCCCTGCAAGATACACTGGGCAATCTGGTGGTTGCGCCAGAGGAGAAGACAGACCTCTTTTAACAAATTCTTCACCTCCATTTTCTTGTGCAGGGACCAGGACCCCCCCACCGTGATTCAAGATGGACTTGAGGGGAACACCTCCAGACCTAAGGTTGAGGAGGACCGGGCTAGAGTGCTTCTGGAGGGGCTGGATGTGTTCAAATCAGCAGGTCCAGATGCTCTCCACCCCAGGGTGTTGAAGGAGCTAGCAGGGGTTATTGCAGGGCCATTTGCACAGCTTTACGAGTGGCTATCTTCCAATCATCTGGCACCAAGCCCGAGCACCACGAGCAATGTGGTCCCCATCTTTAAAAAAGGTAGG
>NW_005841856.1:5446025-5458283 GCF_000455745.1 Alligator sinensis | reverse complement strand
AAAGAAGTTGCCTTTACATTGCAATGGGTTCTTTACCATATTCAAGAAGAATTTCTGCACGTTATAAACTCAGTATAGACATGAAACTGAATACACAGGTTGCTACGGACAAGTAAGCAGCTGCATGAAGGTAAGTCCGTTCATTTGTAGGTAACTGAATCCTACTTATCATCAGCACCCAGAGACTATGTATGTGTTAATTAATCCTCCCTAACCAATATAGAGGTACAAATGTAATTACTACTGCTGGAGACAGGAAACTGTACAAGTTAAACTACTGGCTTGATCCAGGCCAAGCTTCCATCGTCTTTTTGACGATTTTCCCCCCCCTAAACTACAGCATTTATTCATAAAATGTGATCCCAGCGGTTATTTTTTCTGGGAAGTTTCAGGATTCAAGAAGCAATTATAGTTTTGTTTAGGAAGAGAAGGTCTTTCATAAAATGAATACACTTTCCCAACATTCGTATTAGCTTGGGCTGCTCATGAGTCCAAGCAACTTGCTGGTTTGGAAGCGTTTGCTACTGGTTTGCTAAACATAATGCAGACTTAACAAGTTAGGACTGTAAAACACGCATGCACATGCATACGTGCACACACACACACACACCAACAAGAAATATATATTTCAACGACTACTGGAAATTTCAAAATGAGCTTAAAATTGTCACTAGAAGGCAATATGGTTGTTTCTTTAAAGCCCCCAACACATGTATATTTACTGGCATGATGGAGTCTGATCCCTGATGCCAAAAATCACACACCCTGCTATGCCACATATGCATGGCAGAAGGCACAATCCCAACCGTGCCTTTACTACTAACCAGTGTAGGAGGAGGCTGGGATCATGATCCCGGCCTCCTTAATCCTGGAGCCCCCATGAGTTGGGAATGCATTTTTTTAAAGGTCCCGATACATGGCAACCCTAGGATCAGAGAGCTTCTCCTTAATCCCAGGGTACCTAGGAACTGTGGGTCAAGAAAGTCAACATGCCAGGTCATGGAGAACCCTATGGCCCTCTGCAGCCTAGCATAGTACTTGCGCTGGCCTGGAGCTCCCGTGGGGGCTGAGGAACAAGACACATTCTGCTGCCAAACCACAGGGATCAGCAAAGCTCATCACAACCCCATGACACAATGCACCTTGCTCCTCAGCCACTGCCAAAGCTGCAGAGCAAGGCAAGCAACCTGGGTTGCTGGGAGCCCTTCAGGTCCTCCAACCCAGCACCCTGGCCCAGCCAATAAAGTCCACTTGACGTATTACCCTGAAAGCGGCTCCATGGAGGGTGCTACCCTGCCACGCATTCAATTTAAAGCACAATAGAAACCAGCCACAAAAATGTTACATATTTTGTGAAATATTTCCATGGCTGGTTTCCCATTAAGTTGTGCCATTAATTGCTTGAACATGTAGCAGGATTACTACTTGCGACGTGATTAAAGGTTAACTGCAGGTCAAGATTAACATCTACCAGGGGCCTGAGTTACAGATTTAATTTTGCCCTGACACGTACAGACTAATTTTGAGACAACTTGTGGAAGAAAAAAAAGTTTGCTAGCTGTGCAGCCTTTGACATCGGTTTTGTGTTTTTCTCTAAAAGCAAAAAAAAAGCATCTCTGTCTTTAATGGCAGTGCTTTGAAAATGCTTCCCCATAGCACCTATTTGTTCTATCATAAAGTTATCTGGATGCAGATTTAATATCATCATGAAATGTAATATGAGTATACATTAAACATTCATATAAAGTACATATGCTGATTATAAGGGCATGTCCAGACTACAGTTTTTTAACTCAAGTTAATTGATTGCCAACTCATTTGACATAGCTAACATATTTGTAAATGGAATTCAGGAAAATCCACAAATATTTATTTTAAGGCAAAGAAAGCCACAAATGATTATGGGTCCTGGAACACATCTGTAGAGTGCCCCGATTAGCATCACAAATGCATTATCCATTTTGAATTAATTGGCAATTAATAAAATCAAGTTAAAAATTCTAATCTAGGTAACATCTAATTGAATAGATTTTGCCAGTAGAATAAGCCACTAGTCCCCACTTTTTCTACATGCATCTCTTTGGGTAATTTAACAACCTTGTAGTATTTTTGCTTCGTTGTTGACATACTCCCTTCAAGGTCTCTTTAGATTGCTTTTTAATTATCCACACACACACACACACGAACTAAATATGCCTACATGACTGAGCATCTAAGTTATGTCACTTAGTGAAATATTTCTGTAACAACTCCATCAGCTCCTTCCAAGGAGGAAGCACCTTTCTTGGGTAAAATTTAAAGAGCGCACACTGCCTTTCAATGAGACTGAGGCTCCTAATAGCCTAAATCACTTTGAAAATGGAACTGAAACTCCTAAGAACTGAGTTTTCAAAATCCCAGTAGATACCCTTCTGTATCTCCAGGTATCTCCATGCCTTTCAAGATCTGACCACTTCAGAAAATGTTTCTCCCGCTTCTCACATAAGGTCAAAGTCAATATTTTACTGCTGGATAAAACTCCCTGCTGATTAAAGCCAAAAAAAGCAAATTGTTTATAAATTAAAGACTGAGGACAGACTATGCTGAATTTCATTCATAATGCCTACTAGCAGTGCCCACATAGATGGGAGGAGAAGCTCAACTCAAAGAAGTTGAGGCAATACAATGGAGGGGCACAGGCACTGGCAGGTGAAAAGAAACACTTAAATGGTGTGTCCCTTAGTGGCCTGGCTGCATTTCTTTCCCTTGCCAATGCTGCCGACTGTGCTCTGGTGACTTCCTACAGCTCCTGAATCCTCCTGGCAGTAATGAGGTTTGGGTCCTCGTCTACCACGGCCTTCTGTGTAAGGTGGAGTTCCACCTCATGGCCCTCCACCTAGGTTTACTCCACACTACCTAGGAAAGTAGTTTTCCCGGGGGTTTCTTAAGCAGGCTACCTGGCATGAAAAAGGCCCCACTTCCTTGCTCAGCCTTCACACACAGTGAAGACCGAGCTGCATCTATTTGTGGAGCCTGCCCATACAATATTCAAATAGATATTCATTTACAGTCCAGAGACTCCTCTTGACTATACTTCTCTTCTTTTCCAGAGCTTCCTTGGCCATCTTTTCCTTCAAGTTTCAAGTTTTATTGAAACTAAAAGCTCCACCTCTGTAGTCTGCTCACAGTCAGGTGGAGAAATTAACTCCCACTGGATAGATTTTTAAAGACTGCCACAGAATTTGAGGGTCAAAAAACTGTCTGGCCTCACCACAATCCTAAACTCTTCCATTTCCAGCAACACAATTTTGTAATCAGCAGCTACTCCCTATATTTCTAATTCTGATAATCTATAGCTGTCTTCCTTTATTTTTTCCTGCCCAATATCAAAAGATCATCAAAAACTATTCTGGTAACCCAAGCCCTATGCCCTCCGCTCCATACTGTAAAAATATGTGAAGACGTGGATACACAGTGTGGATGAAGGCACAGAATAGGTTGCTCTTACAAACCCATAGGCTGACTGACAGTTTAGGAAAATCTCTAAGGACATATTAATACCATCAAAGGATCATGCTAGGGAGCAATACAATGAAGCATGCCTGCTCTACGCCCCAAAGGAGACATAATGTAGCTGCATTTGTGTAGTGCTGGTCACTCCAAAAGAACAAGCTCATTGGCACACACCCAGTGCAGCACTGAAGTGCTGAAAGTGTTACCTAAAAATGACATTCACAGATGCATGGATTTGCTAAATACCTGGTAGGAGGAAAAGGGCCTTTCTGAAGACTTGTTATTGCATAAAACGTTTTGGACATCTGTGTTCCCTCGTGGTATACTGTGGTGTTTAAGGACAGAGCCCACCAGCTCCATGCTCTGGCTGCTCAACACCCCTCCTCTCCCCCCACCCCTGCTCCGGCCACATGCCACCCCCCTCCTCCCCCCCACAGGCTGATATGTCCCGGGCCCCGCACACCCCTAGGGTCGGCTCTGTTTGCGGGGAAGGAATGGAATAGGAGACTTTGTGTTGCCCTCCCTCGGAAAAGATGAAAGCTGTCCGGATGACCATTATGTCCATACAAATTTCCCCTTTTATTATGTTTATCCTCAAAGTCTCATATCATGTCTTTTGTGACAACCGAAGACTTCCTCTGAATATTGTTTCAGTCACGCTTATACTCCCACAGGTGAAAAATAAGGTCCCACACTCCCTCAGTGACAGCACAAACACCGAGTCTTCTCTTGGCTTGTGCAATCTGCCCATGACCATTCATTGAAGCAATGAAGTGACCTGGTTTACACGGCAGGACAATTAAGCCCCCTACCTCTACAGAGCTCACACCTTCAGACGGTCAAATAAACGCTACAGCCTCAGTCTGAGAGGCCCATACGGCAGCTTTCTGTATTGCAACAAAACCACCAAGCAGTTTTGAAACACTAAGGCTGTCAGGCAACATCTTCTACTTGTTTCTTTGCTATTAACTGACCCAATTTCTTTTCAGCTTTGCAGATGACTTGGAGACAGCATATTCATTTCTCAAATTCCCGTTCAGGGCACTCCTAGTGAACAGCAGCAATTCTGCTACTGTAGTCTGAGAGTATTATTTTTTGGCATTCTTTTTTTATATGTTCAGAGTGCTTTGCTGAAGGACTGTTAAAAAAAAAAAAAAGAAGAAAAACTAAAAAACTGTGGGAATGTTTGCTTTCCTTGGCAAAGCTTGTATTTAACCCCCATTTAATAGGAATTCTTTCCTGCGTTAAGAATGTTGCTTTCCAGCAAGGAGATCTAAACACGAGGTATTTTATCAGTCATCTGTTTTTCTCCCCTCTCCCCGCAACCTTGGAGCAGGTCTGAAAATGAAAAATATTAAAACAAAAATGACTGTCTTGGAAGGTCTGTGAAAATTTATGTACTAAAAAGCAGCTGTAAATGTTTAATGTTTAAATTAATGTTTTATGTTTACAATAAAAACTCTTCAGCCATGAAGGGCTTTTAAATGTTACATGCTAAATACAAGCAAAACCAAAGCAAACACAAATAGTCCTGCCAAGTCTGACCCCCCAAACATGGAATGGTAAATGCAGAGCCTTGTGCACTTGGATAGTGCTTATGCTTTGCTTCTGCTCTCTGGTGAAACAGGGAAGTTGTAAGTAGGTCTGGTTTGAATATTTAGACTAAAACGTTCTACATTTAAAGAAAAAATTCTACCTGTATTTTTTTGTAAAGCCGTATAGAATAATCGACTCTCATCCTCCCTACTGAGTCACTGGGAAAGGAGTTGTTTTCATCATAAATGTCCTGTCCTCTGATAATCATTGATTACCCCATGTATATATGTAGAAATCAGTTTTTAAAATATCTCACAAACACATCTGATCTGGACTATTCGAGATGGGGTAAGAGGAATTACAGAGCCAGACCCCAGATCCCATTAAAGTCAATGGGAATTCTTACAATTGGTTTCAATAGGCACCTAATTTGGTTCTGAACTAACAATCGAGCTTTTCTTTGCAAACCCAGCTCAAGAAAATCTTCTCTGACTTTGTGTTACTGTTTCCCTTTCAAGTATGGAAATACCACAATGTTCCAAAGCAGTCCAGGCTTTCTTGGTTTAAACGTCTTCTTACAGAGATTTTCTGTCCTTAAACAAAGGCGCAGTGGCATAGAAGAATAGATTTCCGGCACTCTGACCACAAATAAATCCTGATTTCCCACCTTGAAATTTAGCCACGAGACACAGGTCAACCACTCTAGTATTGTGCATTCCCAGATCATCATTTAACACGGTGTCAAGAATCTTGATTTCATGTTACCCGAAAGGCAGTGACACAATATTCATAGTACACCCTCAGACCACTAAGGTATTACTTTCTTAGTGTCTGGGTGGGAACCATGTCGCAGGATGAGTCAACACCGTCAATACCTCTTCCTAGTCTAGCCTCTTGTAAGTCTCTTCTTTCAGGTACTGAGTAGGCCCGAGTTTGTTTTAGCCTGAATAACAGTTTGAAATGATTCTCTAAATTCCTGTCAAAGTAATTACCAGCCAAGGATATAAATAACCTCCCCGTGCAAGTCCTGAATAAGGAGAACCTGGCATTTACCACATCTGTGTGCTAGAAACCAAATCAGCCACTGGGGAGCATTGAATCCACCCCCTCTAATCTCACAATGACTTGCTTTTTTAAACAGCACATAGAACAATAGAAAAGAAAAGAAAAGAAAAGAAAAGAAAAGAAAAGAAAAGAAAAGAAAAGCAAACAACCCCACCGCACCCCGCTCAAGTTGGAGAAGTGGGGTCGCTCTCAAACCCAATAAGTAGAATTATCTTTTTTCTATGTCTCCCCCCCATACACAAACTTTTTCCATGAACAAACTTATTGTTGTTCACAGGCCAAATCCTACATAAATAGTTAAATGGTCATCCATAGTGGTATCTCCTTATGTGGTCATCCATAGTAGAGACTCCTTATGTTCTTAGTTCCCAAACAGCAAATGGGGGAGATGTTTGATAAACTTGCTTGTGGTAAGTGCTGGTTAAAATTTACTGGAACATATTTTAAATAGTCTCACTTTTCTCATTTTTTTCTTTATTTTTTCATCCTTAAGGAACAATATTTTCTATACCACTTTTCAACAGAAAGTGGCTCTCAGATGACTTATATTTTAAAAGAATGCATTAATTTGGAAAAATTAAAGAGGTTTGGGTGGCAAATGGATTAACACATACATTTTACCATTTGTTTGGAGAAGCAGTTCTGAACTGGTCTCAGTGACAGGTAAAATGAGGCAACATGTTGACTCCTTTCCTCAGATCTTAACTGTTCAGATCCATTTAGCATACCTAGAAGTCAGTTCTTCAAAGGGGTGCAGTGCAGGGGAAAGGCACACAAGAACGGAAGACAATGGTTCATGGTTCAGAGTTAAAACTAGGGAGTCTGCACAGTAACTTCTCACCTGAAAGTATCTCCAGTTCTTGATGGTGGCATGTGTTTCAGTTTTGTGATGACTTGGGGCTCAACTGTGCAACATAATGAGCTTTCTCAATTTCAACTAAACACAGAGGAAGTCGAAGGCACTCAGCACCTTAGAGGATTAGGCCCTTATATTTCCCACATTTAAAGACAAATTAGAATGGAAAAAATAAATACATTGAAAAAAGTCCAGAGGATGTTCCCGCAGAGAAGCTGTCAGACACATGACGTCAAGATCTTGTAGATAAACTGCTGTGATTCCTCCCTAGAGGAGTAAAACTGAAACTCTAGCCAAGCTACATCATAAGAGGTTGGGACTAAAGATTATTATAATACCTACATCTTAAATAGTGTTTGAATCTCCAAGCACTTTACCAAAGGAGGCATCATTAAATCAGTTTTAAATCATCAACAAAGATGATCTATTACATTATATGTGTTTTACAACATACTCAAATCACTTTCAGGACAGTTTTGGATCTGTTTTTATTGTTCTCTCTCTTATGCGCTGTTTACAGGGTGGTATTTTTGTAGTTTTCTATAGTCTGCTATTTCCCATGTCCTTTTCTGCCCATAACTAATTTGCCCCTGCATTATAATTCATTATAATGTCAAGTACATGCATTGGGTTTCTCTCAATATGAGCCATGTGTTGCAAAATTCCTGACTAAAACAGAAAACAGCGCTTCAAACCTTTGCTTCAATATTTTACATTTGAAAATGTGTCATCAATCTCCTAAAAAGTGAATCTATTTAAATAACACATCTTAATCCTGACTTACCCATAAACAAGGTTTTGGTTTTAAAAAGAAAAAAATGAAGAGAAACAGAATGTTGTTTTCTGAGGCTTAAAAAATCTTGAAAGAAACAGTTTCCTTATACAACCTTATCAATGCTTATGACCTACTTACACGGAGGTCAACATGTCTATAAAAATGTTAAAAACTTTGTAAAAGAAATATAATCAGAATTTCTGGCTTTTGGAAGATTGGCCGCCTAGGACTACGTTGACTTGCTTAAGGCCAGGTAGCCAACCAAAACATAAATCCCAAAGTTCATGTTATAGTAGCAATCTCTGTAATACATTAGGAAGTTTCTTCAGTAGTTTGTGAACTGCAGCAAATGCAGTTCAATATAAACCAGATCTACCAACTGATAATTGTTGGGAAAAAAAAGCCCAATGCACATTCTGAAAGGGCTGTGTCATCCAAGATAAAAGATAAACAGACTTTGGAGATCAAATGTAATGAATCAGATTAAACAGTGCTAGCAACAGAATGAAAATAAAGGAAGTGATGGTATTTAAAAACAGACCATATTATCTGTATTATGGGGTCCATAGCCATTATACTAGCATATACATTCTCTTTTAATATGCCCTGCTAGATTTAAAGTTCATAGATATAGTGCTATATATTAAAATTAGTATTTCTTGGCCTCTGAAGGACCTTCTACCATATCAGACCATGCTCTAGGTCACCTGGACATGGTTCAAGCAGGTTAATCCAATGTGCCTGCTCAAGCACCTGCTAGCTATCATTTAGTACCTTGCTGCTGCTGGATAATGTGTTTTGTAGATATCTGCAAAATGAGGTTTTAACTTTTATTTTTTTTCAGTGAGGCACATCAGAAGCACTACTGGGGTATCAGGAAGTAGAGAAAACAGCATGGAGATTTAAGCATATCTAGCTATTCTTATCTTCTACTCAACTGAAAAGTAGAGGAAGAGCAAAACAATGAAATAAAATTATGCCCCAAGAATGGGAAATAGGATTATCTGACATCTCTAAAGCCTCGGCTCTTCAAGAAGCAAGGGGATTAAATGATTTTTTACACAGAAAAAATAGAATTTTTTGTTTGTTGTTTTGGTTAAAAAGCTGGAAAAGTATGACATACGTATTCTTGTAAACACATGGCTTGGGCTATAGAGTCCTTACTGATTATTTAAAATAGCTGGCAGTTGCAAGCTATTTTTTATCCACAGATCAATGCATGGCTGCGCAAATGGGGTCATCAGCAAGACTTTGGCTTCTTCAATCACAGGACAATGTCCCATGAAGAAGGATTGCTAGGAAGAAGGGGAAAAGCACCTTCACAGACAGGCTTGCTAATCTAGGAGGGTTTAGACTAGGTTCACCTGGGGATGGCGACCAAAGCTCTGAGGTAAGTGAGGAAGTGGGTGACCTGGAGGAAGCACAAGTAGGAGGGAGCAATGGGAGAAGTGTTTTCATTCTTCCTAAGTAAGGCCATCAGCTAGTTATCTCAGGTGTCTATACACGAATGCACGGAGCCTGGGAAACAAGCAGGAAGAATTGGAAGTCCTTGCACAGCCCTGGAACTATGACATGATTGGAATAACAGAGACTTGGTGGCAGCTCGTGTGAATGGAGCACTGTCATGGATGGGTACAAACTGTTCATGAAGGACACCCAGGGGAGAAGAGGAGTTGTGCTTTATGTAAAAGAGCTCAGAGCTCCAATATGAAACTGGAGAGAGGCCTGTTGAAACTCTCTGGGTTAGGGTCAGAGGGGAGAGCAACATGGGGGATGTTGTGGTGGCTGTCTGCTATAGACCACAAGATGAGGAGGATATGATGGATGAAGCTTTCTTCAAACAGACAGAGGAAGTTTCCCCATCACAGGCCCTGGTTCAATCACCCTGACGGGGGCTGGGAAAGCATATTGCAGTGCATAAGCAATCCAGGAAGTTTTTGGAGAGTGTCAGGGGCAACTATCTGGTGCAAGTGCTGGAGAAGCCAACTAGGAGCTGTGCTTTTCTTGACCTGCTGTTCACAAACAGGGAAAAATTAGTGGGGAATGTAGTAGTGGATGGCAACTTGGGCAGCAGCAACTACGAGACTGAGCTCAGGATCATAGAATCAGAGAAAATGAGGGTTGAAGGGACCTCAAGAGGTCATCTAGTCCAAACATCTGCTCAAAACAGAATCATCCCCAACTAGATCATCCCAGCCAAGGCTTTGTCTAGCTGTTTATTAAAACCTCCAGGGATGGAGATCCCACCACCTCTCTGGATAGCCTGTTCCAGTGTTTTACTACCCTCCTAGTGAGAAAATTCTTCCTAATATCTAACCTAAATTTCCCTTGATGTAAATTGAAACTGTTGCTCCTTGTTCTGTCATCTGCCACCACTGAGAACAGTCCAACTCCACCGTCTTTCAAACCCTGCTTCAGGTACTTGAAGGCTGCTATGAAATCCCCTCTCAGTCTTCTCTTCTCCAGACTAAATAAGCCCAGTTCCTTCAGCCTCTTCTCAGATGTGAGGAAAAGAAGGAAGAAGGCTGCCACCACTGAGAACAGTCCAACTCCACCGTCTTTCAAACCCTGCTTCAGGTACTTGAAGGCTGCTATGAAATCCCCTCTCAGTCTTCTCTTCTCCAGACTAAATAAGCCCAGTTCCTTCAGCCTCTTCTCAGATGTGAGGAAAAGAAGGAAGAAGGGCAGCAGAGTACAGACTCTGGACTTCAGAAAAGCAGACTTCAACTCATAAAGGGAACTCAACAGCAGGATCCCCTGGGAGGCCGGTCTGAGGGGGAGAGGAGTCCAGGAGACCTTTAAAGAAACCTTACTGAAGGTAGAAGAACAAACCATCCTGATGCACACGAAGACTACCAGGTATGGCAGAAGACCAGCTTGGCTTAGCAGGGAACTAACTCTTCAGTAAACTAAATCACAAAAAGGAAGCTTATAGGAAATGGAAACTTGGACAAACAACTAGGGTGGAGTACTGCACGGGCATGCAGGGATGAAATCAGGAAAGCCAAAGAGCAACTGGAGTCGCAGCTAGCAAGGGATGTGAAGGGTAACAAGAAAAGTTTATACAAGTATGTCAGCAACAAGAGGAGGATCAGAGAAAGTGCAGGTCCCTTACTCAATGGGGGAGGCAACCTTGTGACAGAGGATGCAGAAAAGGTACAAGTGCTCAATGCCTTTTTCAGCTCAGTCTTCATGGGCAAGGCCAACTCCCAGACTACTGCACCTGACACACATTTTGGGGAGGAGGTAAGCAGCCAACAGTGGAAAAGGAACAGGTTAGGGACTATTTAGAAAAGCTGGATGTGTACAAGTCCATGGGCCAGACAGAATGTACCTGAGAGTGCTGAGGCAGTTGGCTGATGAGACTGCAGAGCCACTGGCCATTATATCAGAATATTCATGGCACTGGGGAGAGGTCCCAGAGGGAGTGCTCAATGCCTTTTTCAGCTCAGTCTTCATGGGCAAGGCCAACTCCCAGACTACTGCACCTGACACACATTTTGGGGAGGAGGTAAGCAGCCAACAGTGGAAAAGGAACAGGTTAGGGACTATTTAGAAAAGCTGGATGTGTACAAGTCCATGGGCCAGACAGAATGTACCTGAGAGTGCTGAGGCAGTTGGCTGATGAGACTGCAGAGCCACTGGCCATTATATCAGAATATTCATGGCACTGGGGAGAGGTCCCAGAGGGCTGGAAAAGGGCAAACATAGAGCCCATATTTAAGAAAGGAAAAAAGGAGGATGCTGGGAACTACAGACCAGTCAGCCTCACCTCGGTCCCTGGAAAAACTGTGGAACAGATCCTCAAGGAATCAATTTCTACACACTTGGGAGGTGAAAAAGATAATGAGGAACAGTAAGCATGGATTCACCAAGGGCAGGTCATCGCTGACCAACCCGATTGCCTTCTAGGATGAGATGACTGGCTTTGTGGATACAGGAAGACCAATGGATGTGGTGTACCTTGACTTCGGCAAGGCTTTTGCCCACAACATTGTTGCAAGCAAGCTAAAGAAGTATGGGATAGATGAATGGACTGTAAGGTGGACATAAGATAGGGTGAGTCACTGGGTTCAGAGGGTAGCAGTCAATGGCTCAATGTCTAGTTTGCAGCAGGTAATCAAGTGGACCCTGGGGGTTGGTTTTGTTCAATATTTTCATTAATGATCTGGTAAGATGAGATAGAGCGCACCATCAACATGTTTGAAGATGACACCAAGCTTGGGCGAGGAGTAGATACAATAGAGGATAGGGCTAGGATTCAGAGAGACCCAGATAAATTGGAGGGTTGGACCAAAAGAATCTCCTGAGGTTCAATAAGCACCTCAAAGGCTGCAGAACCTTTGTCTCCTGGGTCCTGGTCCACTGCACTCTTCACTTGCCCACAGGAGCTTCTGGAGAAAAGGAGAAGGAATAACCACTCTGTATCTGCTTCCCAGTATACCCACAGAGCCTTTATGTAATCCCTTGTTGCACACTGTGTCCCCTTCATATCTTTGCTAGCAAGTCCCTGATGGAGCTAACTGGTGCTTTC
>NW_005841856.1:5397248-5445994 GCF_000455745.1 Alligator sinensis | reverse complement strand
CCTCCTTTTAATGCTCACCAGGCCTATGGCATGGGACAGCAATAAATAGAGCAAGGATGAGATAGTGTTCCTGACCTCACTGCCGGTGCTATACAACCAGGATAACCATACACTTTGGTATGGCCAGGACAGTCCAGATTTTGAAGGCCATTCTTGGTCAGCCGGTGAAAATTAGAACGAGCAACCTGGGCACAGCCAGTGGGGAGGTGGAGCAGCACTGGCTGTGAAATAGGAAGACCTAGCAGACAGCCACATTGCCCTAAAACAGGTTAGCTTGATTAGTGGAACGACCATTAAAAAGGGGAGATGATTGCTAACACCTGTGAAGTAAAGAAGAATGGGTCATTAATCGGCCATGGACCATACTAGCTGCTTGAATAGTAACAGCAGAGCTGCACCAGCCACCCTGCCCCTGCCTCTACCTGTAGCAGCACCACTGACTTTGGGAGAGGAGGGAGGGGCGGTATCCCAAATTTCACATTGTCCTGGATGGTCACCCTACACAGAACCCACTATGGCTGCATGAGGCCTTTGAGAGGATAGCTTAATTACTTTGAACAGACCTCCTGTATGAGAGAGAGAGAACCCAGGAAGTGCTCTGCATTTTCTTTGTGCAATTATGAAAAAGGGGGGATCAAGGGGTAGGGAAGGAAGAACCCAGTGAGACACAATCTAGCTCCCATTATTAGAAAAAGTCTGCTCTACAATCTGCACTACAATCCTCTGCAAACACAGAAACAATCTGACAGGAGTCCCATTCTTTCTCCACCTCTATCTAAGGTATCTGAGTCAGCCCTTGGAGAGAGCCATCTTGCCCTGACACTATTCATTGCTCTAATCTCTGTTGTTCTCAAGAATGGGAGAGTGCCAGATCACTGTGCCAGTTACCACTGCATATCTCTAATTAATGTTGACAGTAAAATATTAGACAAGGTATTAACTACCAGATAAGAGACAGTACTCCTGGGTCTTGCACATCCTGATCAAGTAGGATTCATGAAAAAAAAAGTAGAGAAAGATACAGAGGGAGAGGGAGAAACTTGCTACTAATAAATACCAGACTATTTCGACATAGTCTTAAATGAGCACAAAAATAAAAATGACTTTTTCTCAGTGCAAACTGATGAGATTGCAGAGCCACTGGCCATTATATCAGTTCTACACATCATGATATGGTCTTTATCCTGCACTCCATCCCATCCAAGTTTCTACTGTAAATAGGGAAGGAAGGAAGAGTTTGGAAACAGTCCAGCACAGAACAACAAAAATTATTTGTGCCCTGGGAAGTATGACTTTTAAAGAAAGGCTGAAAGGGCTAGGGTTATTTAGTCTGGAGGAAAAAGAAGACTGAGGGGGGATTTGATAACAGTCTTGAAATACCTTGAAATATTCAGAGTGACCTAGACAAATTGGAGGATTGGGCCAAAAGAAATGTCATGAGGTTCAACAAGGACAAGTTCAAAGTCCTGCACTTAGGACAGAACAATCCCATGCACCAGTACAGGCTGGGGCTGACTGGCTGGGCAGCAGCTCTGCAGAAAATAACCTGGGGGTTACAGTGGGCAATAATCTGAATATGAGCCAAAAGTGTGCCCTTGTTGCCAAGAAGGCTAACAGCATACTGGGCTGCATTGGTAGGTGTGTTGCTAGTAGGTCGAGAAGTGATTATTCCCCTCTATACAGCACTGGTGAGGCAACATCTGAAGTACTGTGTCCAGTTTTGGGCCCCCCACTGCAGAGAGGATGTGGACAAATTAAAGAGAGTCCAGCAGAGGGTGACAAAAATGGTGAGGGGCCTGGGGGACATGTCTTCTGAGAAAAGGCTGAGGGAACTGGACTTATTTAGTCTAGAGAAGAGGAGACAGAGGGGATTTATTAGCAGTCTTCAACTACCTGAAGGGTGGTTCAAAAGAGGCTGGAGCTGGACTGTTCTCAGTGGTGGCAGATGACAGAACAAGGAGCAACAGTCTCGAGCTGCAGCAAGGGAAGTTTAGGTTAGATATTAGAAATAATTTTCTCACTAGGAGGGTAGTAAAACACTGGAACAGGTTACCCAGAGAGGTGGTGGAAGCTCCATCCTTGGAGGTTTTTAAGACCCAGCTAAACAAAGATTTGGCTGGGATAATCTAGCTGGGGATGGTCCTGCTGTGAGCAGGGGGTTGGACTAGACGACCTCCTGAGGTCCCTTCCAACCCTCATTTTCCATGATTCTATGGTACCTGAAGGGTGATTACAGAGAGGACAGAGATGTGCTTTTTCTGAGGCTACAGGGAACAGAACCTGGAGGAATTTTTTAACTCTGCAGCAGTCAAGCATTGGAACAGGTTACCTAGACACATTGCAGAATCTCCGTCCTTGGAAGTTTAAGAGCAGGTTATACAGACAATTGGCTGGGATGGTCTAGTCTGGAATGACCCTGCCTTGAGCAGGAGACTGGACTAGATGGCCTCATGAGGCCCCTTGCAGCCTTACATTCCTATAATCCTAAAAAAAGAGAAAAAAGTCTTAACAATTCTCTATCAAATGGTATTATGGCACTCTTTGACAAGGCTGCGCCTTGTGAACTGCAAATATAAAGGTACCCATCTGTGCTCTGAAGAGTGGTGCATTTCCCTCAAAGTCAGCAGCATCTCTGAAAATGGTCCTTCTGAAAGACATGTCGTATCAAGTATGCTGGTTGACTGATGAGGTACTAGGTATGTGGCTCTTCCAAGAGCTCTTCTCAAACAACCATTTTTATTCTGAATACCTCCTGGTAATATCAAATTTCAGAAGAGTCCTAGAGTAAAATTTGATCAGCATCCCCCATCCTGTACAATAGGTCTGAAAAGCAAGCTAATCAGCAACAAGGGAGAACATTCTTTTGCAGCATGCACGTTGAAAAGGGGAAGCACTTATCTCCCCATTTTGGTGACTTGGCAATGGTTTATTCTTCTTTTCTTTCTTTTTTTTTGGTTACACAATACTGTAGCAAGACAGGGATATCATAAGATACATATATCTTTTTCAGGCTGTCCAAGTCCTAAGTAGGGGGCAATGCAGCACCACACAAAACTTTGCACAACTTGGAAAAGGTCAAAGCCTCCCAGTTTAAGAAAGCACAGACAGTGCTCTCTCTCCTGCACAGTGATAGAAAGCACTTCTTCCTGCATGGCTCACCAGCTACCTGGCACTGTATGCCTTCCTGCACAGCATCATGGATACAAATATATTTTAAGAAGCTAACGGAGCATTCCGGTTTATATTTAAAAAATATATTTATCAGCACAAAGAAGGCCTCATTCAGAGCACACACTGATTACCTTCAAGCTATATTAGGATTGGCTGTGAAGCGCTGTTTGGAATGACCTGTGAATCAGTGCCAGGAGGGGTTGCACCATCTATATTGCAAAGCTTTGCACACTAGCAATCACACTGGGTGTGCTTGGTACAGAAGAGCAATAAAAAAAAAAAGATGATGGTCTGCTCTTCCTTATTTAATCCTTTCTGTTGAAACACTGTTAAAATCAGAATAAAATAGGAACTAAGATAGCAGATGCCCTTAACGAGGCCCTCTGTTACTTCACTTTAGAACCTCTGGAAACACACACACACGCACACGTACACGCACGCACGCACGCACACGCTGCTTCAACAACTAAGACAACAGAATTACAGAGAGTGAAGGTTTGTGATTCTTTGGGGCAGAGGGTCATCAACACCCACGAAAGAATTGTTAAGAGTGTTTGGGGGCTAAGGATGCAAGTTATAGAGTACGAAGGTATCATTTGTCTCATCTTTCCAGAATAATTCTCCTGGTATCGGGGCAAACTGTAACATTAACTGGCAAATGGATAAACACGGATTACCTTCCCAATTAAAATAAGCCTCCTCAAATCTGTCACTGCAACAATGATACGACAAAAGGGATTGCATACAGACAGACTTTTAAAAGGACTGTTAAAATGAAAGGTCGCCCATGCATAATGATTATGATCTTTGATCTTTACTATTAAAAAAAAAAAAAAAGGATACTGAGATACTGGTTAACCTTTTTTTTTTAACCTAACCAAGTGAGTGCAAAACCTGGCTTAATTTTCTTGGAAGCTTAAAACTGGACTATAATAAACAAAGAACTAGCCCTGAATATTATAACAGTGACATTGGATTCTGTATTTAAAATGAGTTTTTAGACTCAAAAGTCCACATAAATTAAAGATGTACTTGCAGCTGTAATGTAACATAGTGTATTTATGGCACTTGACAACTGCGGTACACAAAGTACCACAGTTTATGGTGATGCTAACTTAAATGGTATTGCATATACAAACACTACATGGACTACAGGAGCATAACAATAAACTTTAACTATCTTAGTCTCTTAGACTAACATAATGTATGTGTGCATTGCCTGCAATCAGTTCAAACTTTGCAAGGCCCACGTTCTGTCATCTTAACCGTAAGCACTGATGGTCATTTACTCATTTTTTCTAGTACAAGTATTCTTGCTGGAAAGACTGAAGCAATATGCTTAACATTTTCTAAGAACAGAATATTAAATTTAATGTCACTTTATGGCTCCTGTTTAAAACAGTTGTTTGTTCTCTTCAAAACAAATTAGCTAGCGCCATTTAGCAGGAAACCATTACAAACCGGTGTCTGATTATTATACGTATAATAGAATTGGAGGAATTTAATGCCCTAATCCATAAGCAAGAAGAATAAATAGATCTCAACATAAATTTATAGCACAGCATCATTTTGTAATACCATAAAAGTTTGGTGTTTTCTTTAATACGGTCAGACCTCCTTTTTCTGATCCAGGGTCCCATAATTTGAAGCACTGTCATCTTGTTCTATTATACAAATATGGTATTCTGAAATCTTGTTTGTATGGCTATGCTTCTCTAAGACAAGCTATGATACAGTGTACTAAAACTCATTGACTGGCTACCAGGGATTGATGTAATACAATAAAATCCAAAGAGTCGTTTTCAAAATTCAAAATAGAGTACAAGGATTTTTAGCTTAAAATTGCCACCCACAATCATTACTTCTTTACAAAAAAGACATGGTCAAAAGAACTGGATACCTGTCATTCCCAGATTACCTTGAACAAAGAAATACATTTAAAAAAAAATCTATACACCTAACAGGACAGAGCATAGTGGGGTCTGTAGTCAGTTTTACTATTATCTGAAAAAGCACATACATTTTCAGCCACTAACGATTTAAAATTAAGACAAGAACAAATATTGTTAGTAAAAGCACAAAAAAACCCCAAACAAACCCCAAGAGGGAGTGGGGAGGGATGCAGTTCAGCTTGCAGAATAACAATACTGTTAAATTGAAATGGTTGTTTTCTGAACGCAGTCATTTTATAAAATGTACAGTAAAGCTTTTATATGTAAATTATCTCAACTCAAAAACCTTTCACTTCAAATTGAATTGAGAATAGCTTGAAGTAGAACACTTTAGTGCAAACGTGCTTAAAATGAACAAAATGCAGAACAACTAAGACAGATACACTGTTTTGCTTGGGAAAAATTCTGCAAATAAACATGTCTGATTGATGTACTGTTAAGATGTACTGTTAAAAGAAAAGGATAGAAATCTGGCTTCAAATATACTTAGATGGATGTCATTTAAAGTGCACTGGTATTTTTCTTTTTTTGCTCCTACTGATTGTATTTTGTAAATTATAAGCATTACTTCCACATTTTAAGTGCATCTAAAGTTATATGAAAGATTAAAAGGCTGATCATGCTGGGAAAGAAAACATGTTTTCTGGAAAATCTATATTAAGTTTCAACAATCCACTTTTCCACTGAGCTTCTTTTGAATCAAGCTGCTAAACTGTTTCAAGTTTTTACAGTCCCTCTTTTTTTTTTTTTAAATTAGTTTTATTAGCATTAGCCACTTGAATTAGAAAAAAAATCTCATTTCAGAAACCAGAACATATCAATTACATTGTATCAAAATTGCATGGTATACAGCTTCCCTTGACCAGATCCCATTGACTTCAAGAGAGGTTCTGCACGTGAAACAACTGTGGGACCGTGTATTTACCAAATTTACAGTCCCCCTTTCACCCCGATTTATTTATTTCCTAGCAAACTCAGGATCTGCTAATAATGAATGTACCATACTCAATAATTGCCTGTCTGGTCAGCATGTCTTTATCAACATCAATATAGACTGTGTTGTTCAAAAGGCAGCAGCTCATAAATGTCCTGTTAGGACTTACCTTCGTGGAGTTACTTATGGGTGACCCAACCGCTTTGACAAAACTAGTCAGAATCTACTGTGTCCTGCATGCCTACACATATCTCCCTTTAGACTTAGTGACTACGCTAGTCCATTAAAAAAGTAATATATCTAATGGCATCCAAAAGCAATCAAACCAAGAGCCACAGTAAGTGAAAGCTGAACTGGAAATGTTTAATTCAGGGGTAAAATTGCAGGGGCAAATTAGTTATGTCCACTTACTATGGGGGGAGGTGGAGAGAAGAGGGCACATGGGCAATTACTGAAGCTATCTAAAACATAAGAGGCTCAAAGAAAGAAGAAATGAGGAGAGGTCAGGTAAGTGGGAGAAGGGAGCAACTAATTTCTAAAAAAAATCTACTTTTAGTTGAATAGGTAGCATGTATAATTGCATTTATACTGTTTTGTAAAGCTATCTTCCTATACCACTGAAGTGAAAACCCTCTACAGAGCTGGGCCTTTAGCGAGACAGATTGTGAACACTGCTGTTCCACTATATCCTTCCGTCTGGAAAAACAAGAAAATCTGCATTTTACTCTGTACTTGGGGCTAAATTATCCAACTGTAAATGAATACGACTCTCAGTTGCTTCAGTGACACCGACGGACACAAGTCCTAGGGCAGATTTAGTTTATGGATTTTTCAGAATCCTCAATGGACTTAGGTAGTTACAAAATATAATAGACACATGCTGACGAACTTGCTACATTAAACATAGGAATAAAAACTTGGAAATTAATTCTAATTAAACAGATTCAAGAAAAATCAAACATTTGGCCCAGTTTACTGTTAAACAGTCAGTGTAGGGCTCTATTCTGTTAACCTGCAGTTTGAAAACTTCTGAGCTGGATAAAGTCTGTGCATGTAATTTGTGTGCGAATGTGTGTGTGTACATAAGAACAGCTACCAAGAAGAAAATAAAATAAAAATACTCCTTATTTATCTCTCTCAAAGTGTACTCGTAATGCACAAATGAGTATAGCACTACTGAACAACATCTGCATAATGACATAATTGTTTACAAATGTGCAAAATAAGTACCAAAACCAATAAAAAATAATATCTTGGGCGTTCATAAAAAAGACAAACTATAAATTGAATAGTTCATATTTTCTCTATAAATATATGTGGAGACAAAATAAAAGCTATATTTCGAAGCACCTTCCATAAAGTGAAAAATGTTTGCAGTCTGGCAGTTTTATATCATTGTGCCTTCACAAGCAAAAATGCCTTTTTATTAACATTTATAATCTCTACACCATTAAAGCAACCACAGTGAAAGTGTAGCTAAAGTGTACAGTATTTTTATATTAGAGATAAGGCCAACTCACTGTGACTGAGAAATACAGGATATAGTTCATTCTTCCTAAGTTATGAAGCATGTATGCTCAAATGTATTAGGCGACTATGTTGCTAGGCACTAGCTAGGGATATAATATTCAGGATGGCCAGAGATATAATTCCTCCAACCCAGACTGAAGATTGCTACAAAAGAGTCATAAAAATCATAGAATTATAAATAAATATAAATACCAAAACTGGGTTACCTTTCAAATGTAAAAATAAGACCTAATCCTTCAAATTCTTACACCTGTGAGTAATTCTACATGGGTAGAACTGAGATGAAAACCAAGTCCCGTAAGTACACATTTTCTCCAGGAGTTAATTGGTACAACATTTAAAAGCTGTGAAGCACCATGTTAACATTATTCCATAACACAGAAAGTTCAACTCCCCTCTGTAAACAAATTGCTCATGTTCCTATGCAATTCATCATGCAAATGTTGTTTAATAACTACAACTGTATTGACATCAAAATAATTAACAATCTAGTAGTAAATTAAACCCAGGAAGCATCAAACTCAATCATTTTTCTATTATGTACATGTGGTTTTGGTAGGGGCTAGCAATCAACCGTGGCTCTACCAAAGGTGCATGGGATTCCATTCAAACATCTGTCAGCTCTTGGTGACATTTTTATCAAAACAATTATTTGACTCAAAAGCCAAGATGTTAGGCACAGTTAAAAAAAACACCAACTTAACTGAAGAGTCAAATGAAAAAACAATAGCATGCATGGCACTTTTTGATGCATTATGAAATATCTCTATGTGAATACTGTGGTAACGTATAGATTTCAAATATTTGTATGCAATTCATTTTTGTTCATTTTGTTCCTGGGTCAAATAGCGTACTACGTGACTGGACACTGCTTTGCTGTAGGGGGTTTGACTCAGATATTATTACTTAGTATATGACAGTGTGAAGTATCCATGAAAAGAGTCCAGTGTCTATGACAGAAACTATACCTTCGGTCTAATGAGAAATTCTAAGGCAAATCAGGTAAGTGCTTGATGTAGATATAGTATCATACATTAATACATGCATATTTAGAAAAAATAGTTGCGGTCAGTGTGAAGGGCCAGTCTGTCAATAGAAATGGCCAGAATATTGTTCGACCGTTTTTGATTGGAAAATTTTGTTTCATCAAAATCAAAACATTTCACAGAAACAGATCAACTCTGATGAACTGGTATGATCCAGATGTTTTTTATATCAATTTTGGGAGGAATTTCCTTTCCAGAAAATATTTCAAATGTTGACTTTTTTTCTAATTTAGGATGAAAGCCAATGTTTAAATGTAGGAATTTCCAGTGGTATGGAAATCCATTTTTTGACCCAGTGTATATTTCAAACTAACAAGAAATATTCTCAACCGGAGATTACAGACTTGGCATATGAAACGTGTGGTGAAACTCTATGGCTTAAGTTGCATTGAAGGTCAGATTTGATTGGGGGTCCCGAACTGTGGTACGCGTGTGGTTCCTCTGGGGGTACTACGCAAGATATCTCTGAGGGAATACACGGGAGAAATTGTGTAATGGCAGATCTAATTTTCATTCTAATAATAATTGGCATTAATAAGGTGTTAAAATGTAAAATGTATACCTGCTGGAAGGGGGCAGACAATAAGAAAAAGTCTGGAAATCTCTGGACTATGTGATCATAAAGTTCCCTCTTAGTCTTAAAGTCTGTTGGTGAAATTCGGGCACCCTTGATGTAAACAGTGAAAGTCCCATTGGCTTCAATGACACTGATGAGCACTCTCTGCATCTAAAAAAGAGAGTGGTTCCACAAGTATTCATATTTTAGCATTCTATATGATTAAATACGATGTACAACATGGCTAGAAAGCATTTTCACCATGCAGTCACATATAGTTCTTTCAAGTTCAGTGCATTTTGGTCTTGTAAGAACAAGGTGCTTAGGTTTCTAATGACATATATTACTATGGAATATTTATGGCAGAGACAATTTTTCTTAATTAAGAAACTCTTTGAATGCAATAGTCTTAGCTGTATTAAATACAAAAGTACATTACATGCATTTATATTATAATTGTAATCAATACTTATTCATTCATACATGGCTGCATATACATACCATGCTTTGAGGGCAAATGCACTTACTTTGTGCTGATCAGTATTTATAGACAAATACTAATTCGGGAGTCAGAGGATGTGATCATTCCTAAATTATTTGTTCATCTATTTTACATTTTTTCCTAGTCAAAATGTGTATAGCAGACATACTGGAGCAAACGCTCAGTCAGCCTCTGATTGTGTGCTTCTACTTCTGCATGTTCAAATGACTCCCATTAAAAAAGCAAGCAATTCAACAAGCGTTGAAGCAAATATAATTCTTCATTCCTCATGTAGCCTTTGTTACAATACTTCTCAAACTTCTCCTGAAGGAAAGCTGAGCACTCCTTCAGAACAAACCCCTTCAACACTGCCACATCTTCCTAAAGACCTAATCTCCTTAATTTTACATCTCCCATGCTTCACCTTCCGCTAAATGTGGTAGTTATATCATACTGGACTAGATGTGATATACTTCTAAGCCTTATATATGGTGTGTAACCTGGGTAAGAAACCTGACTCATTCACAATCCCGTCTTCATCATCATCATACTTTAAGAAAGAATTACGTTTACTGAAGCACTGCTTAGTTCATTCCCTCCTCCCCACTCATGTTCATGTTCACTCGGATCTAAAATGACTAGCGTGCCCAGGAACAGCCATTATACTTGTATACCAATATAAGTGATTAGAAACTGGTCTACACCCGTAACCAGACAGAAGTTCCCTGTGCATAGACTGGTTTAAAAATAACGGAACCTGGACTAACATAGACTTGGACTGATGTAGTATCAGGCTTATGTGATTTATATTAGTCTGGTCCACTGAACTTCTTTATCAGATCAGAGAAATATCGAATCATAGAAAATTAGGGTTGGGAGGGACCTCAGAAGGTCACCTAGTCCAACCCCCTGCTCAGAGCAGGACCATCCCCAACTAGATCATCCCAGCCAAGGCTTTGTCTAGCCAGGTTTTGAAAACCTCCAAGGATGGAGTGTCCACAACCTGTCTGGGTAACCTGTTACAGTGTTTCACTACCCTCCTAGTGAGAAAATTTTTCCTGCTATCTAACCTAAACTTCCCTTGCTGCAACTTGAGCCCATTGCTCCTTGTTCTGTCATTTGCTACCACTGAGAACAGTCCAGCTCCATCCTCTTTCGAGCCCCACTTCAGGTACTTGAAGGCTGCTATTAAACCCCTCTCATTCGCCTCTTTTCTAGACTAAATAAGTCCAGTTCCCTCAGTCTTTCCTCATAAGTCATGTCCCCTCCACCATTTTTGTCACCCTCCACTGGACTCTCTCCAATTTATCTACATCCTTTCTGTAGTGGTGGGGCTGAAAACTGGACACAGTACTCCAAATGGGGCCTCATCACTGCTGAGTAGAGGGGAATAATCACTTCTCCTAGCAATACACCTACCAATGCAGCCCGGTATGCTGTTAGCCTTCTTGGCAACAAGGGCACACTTTTGGCTCATATTCAGCCAAACCCCCAGGTCCACTATAACCCCCAGGTCTTTTTCTTCAGAGCTGCTGCCCAGCCAGTCAGCCCCCAGCCTGCACCAGTGCATGGGATTGTTCCATCCTAAGTGCAGGACTTTGCCCTTGTCCTTATTGAACCTCATGAGATTTCTTTTGGCCCAATCATCCAATTTGTCTAGGTCACTCTGAATCCTAGACCTACCATCCTGCCTATCTACTGTTCCCCCAAGCTTGGTGTCATTTGGAAACTTGCTGAGGGTGTACTCTAAGCCACTCTGTGCACTCTATGCCATCTTCCAGGTCATTGATGAAGACGTTGAACAAAACCAGCCCCGAGACCAAGCTCTGGGCACTCCATTTGATACCAGCTGCCAACTAGACACTGAGCCATTGATTACTAGTCTCTAAGCCCAACGCTCCAGCATGGCTGAGGAGGGTTGCTTCTGCTGTCTGCCAGCAGCTGTCATGCCTGTGGCTGCTGTCACTGGGGGAGCGGGCTGCTTGGCACCGGTCCTGCTCCCTGGGGCTGCACCAGTTCGCAGGACCAGAGCTGGGCATGGTCAAGCAGGGTTGCCTCCACTGCCTGCCAGCACCTGTCATGTCCGTGGCTGACGCTGCCGGGGAAGCAGGGTGGACGGGTGCTCAGCTGTGCCTGGCAGCCAATCAGGAGTGATCTAGCAGAAGAAGTCCCCTGGGAGGCATGTGGGACCATGCCCAACGTGCTGGTCTCAGCCAGTACAGGTGCCTGCATGCCCCCCCTCCCCACTCAAAAGGGTGAATGTCTATTCTGTTCACTCCTGACCTAACCCAGGGTGCTTAAAAAGCGTAACTTAGATTGCTTCTGCCTGAGGCTTTTTGAATGTCTGTACCTGGCCCGTGTCTGGAGACTGGGGGACAACCTCGTATCTACTTTCCAGACTCCTCCTCCTTTTCCTCTTAACCTTCCTATTCAGAGGATGAAGGGGGAAGGAATATCAGGTAGTCCCCTGTGAACACCACTGCTTG
Organism: Alligator sinensis; assembly: GCF_000455745.1. Lineage (NCBI taxonomy): Eukaryota > Metazoa > Chordata > Crocodylia > Alligatoridae > Alligator > Alligator sinensis. The sequence goes on along the minus strand of NW_005841856.1, from coordinate 5,433,838 downwards.
CTCCCACGACCCCCCAGCTTGGTCCCCTGATATGGCTTGCTCCCCTCCCGGCTTCCCCATGTCTTTCTGACTTATAACACTTAATTCACAGTTCACATGGGGATGCAAGGTCTAGTGGACTCAATATTACTCAGCTTCACAAACTTGTCATGAAAATTTACCAGCCAGAGCACAAAATCTACTCACCTGCCCTTTGCCAAGATGATGGATGATAATGCAAAACAAAAACCAAAAACCAACCTAATGATATTTTCCTCAGCTCTCAAGGAAAAATGCTCGTTCAGGGTGAACAGGAGAGTAGAATTTTCCTAGGTGGTATATTTTAATAAACTAAAATGTTATCATATCTCTTGTTAACTTAAATCTAGCTATTAATGCTGAACTCTGTCTAACTTGTCTGAGTGCTTTTACACCATCTTTCTCTCTACTGTTAAATGTGTGTACGGTACCATGAAGGAGACTTAGGTATATTGCAAAGGTTATATCTGAGACCTGGTAAGGGATGGATGCTTTTAACTTTTTAAATCTTCTTCACTATACTTCACAAAAAGAATCAGATATTTACATCACTTTACTGTGGTACAGTGTTTCATTCAGAGGCCGGCTTTTTCAGCAGGCACATCTGCTTATAAATGTTTGAACAGTTAGTAAAAGCAATAGTGTGCAATACTTCCCAGAAATATCCTACTAACTTTCTTTTCTCATTTGTTTCTGAACCAATTAAAGACCTTTTTGCCTGATAAGTACTACTGAGAAAGAACTTTAACAATACGTTCAACATTTAGCCACATGCACACAGCACTCATTGCAGTGGCCTCTCTCAAAGTATCGAAGTTGAGGGAGGCCACTGAAATGAGTGTTGTGTGCAAGTGGCTAAATGTTGAACATATTGTTATTCAACACAACAGCAACTGTTAACTGAAGACATGAAAATACAGAGGCTGAGGAGGCTTAAAGGTCAGACATCATTTATAAATGAAGCCCACAAGCTTCTGGAAGAGGTTGGGGGTGCTGAACCAAACCTATGGGCAGCAATGGAGTGGGCCAACCACTGGAAAAAGTCAGACGTATTGCTACAGCATTTTATACCAACACCAAGCAAGTCCCACACTGGGCACAACCTGGACAGAGAAGCGTGGGTCAAGCTGAATGGATGCAGATGTAGATACGGATGCTTCAACAGATCACTTGACAAGATGAACATCTTGGGCAGCCCCCTGTGTGAATGCGGTGCCCAACAAAACAGCACAGCACTTATTCAGAAGCTGCAATCTTTACAAATGCCCAGATGGGGTGGATGGAATATGCTCATTGAGCGACAACACCAGACAATGGCTCAGATTTGGAAGTTGATATCTGATGCCATATGACAGAAGAAGAATGGCCTCTCAGTAACTTTACAGTACAACCAGCCAGCAGAATTATTCAAAGTAAGGGTTTTATTTGATATTTCAAGCTGCCATGATCACAACGTCCCCATCAACCGTGCTGTAAATTACTCTGGGGAAAAAAAAGATACTAATTCCCTGAGGATGGAGGCTTTCTATGTCAACACAGCAGGTAGAAGACAACATTAACACATGCTTTACTTCACGTATAATTTACCTCTCCATCTTACGGAAGGAGAGACCACTTTGTAAATTGATATGTCATTTCAAGCTTTTATGGCCATCTAGATTGGTATCTATAATCAGACTATTAACAAGGGTGTCAATGGGTTCCAGTTTCTGAAAAGTTGAATCCGGACTGTGAACATCTACTTATTTCAAACAGGTTACTGAACAGCTCTTACTGACATGGGAGTTAACAAAAAAGCACTTGAAAGTTGAGGGCTCTAAATCACATAAATCACCTGGCATTCCTAGTCCAAAGTCCTTCGCACCATACCAATCTCCGCTCTTTAACTGTTGTTGAACTTCATGCATGTGTTCCTGGATTTGCTGATTTCTTCTATCCAACCAGTGCCTGAACTCTGTCATCCATAAATAGCCACATCCTGTCTTTTCGTTATTCCACAACATAGTCTGCTACCAGTTTCTCACGACTGCTATGGGAAATCCAGCTGGGAAAAGACTTCTTTTTTTAAACATATATTTTTCTTTCAGAAATGTATGCATGTCAGGAACTAGTCTTTTAAGACTATTAATAACCTATTCCTTCAAATGACTAATCAAAACCTCTCTCTGCTGTGATGACTAAAACCTCACCCAACACACTTTGACCGGCACAGTAATCATTATATAAATATATCTCTGTACAAATACATTTCAGTATTATCCCACTTGTTAATAAACCTAACCGCTGCAAGAGAATGATACTGGCTCCTTCCTCTCATTATCACACTCTTTTGCCACATCCTTTCTTTAATGAGACCCCAAATCCTCACTGGAGTCATTGAGGCTCTGCACAAGGGTACATCTGTAGGGACTCAATGACCAGATCAGCCCTTTAGATGGTAAGCTCCTTGGGAAAAGAACATCTTAGGATATGTCTGCAGAGATCTTAGCACAGTGGGACCCTGATCCTGGTTGGGTCATTTGGCTTGTATCAGAAGACAAAAACTAAATTTGTAAACATATTCATCCAAATGAAGTTAAAACCATTTTTCTCTCGTGCTATTTCTGTAGCCTGCTTAATTCTACATCATGCTATAAATATTTTATAGCAAAAATTTCAAATGGGAGCATAAATTGGGGCAGTGCAGCCTGACAAATAGAGCCCCATGTAGCAGTGGGGCAGGGGAGTACCCAGGAGGGCACACAGTGCAGCACTGGGGAGGTGGTGGAAAGCGGAGGAGGCGTCTGCATGGTGTGTGGCCGGTAGGCATACAGCCCCCACCGCTGTTGCCTGCAGGACATTAGCCCCCAGCCACTTAGAAGTTGGACAGCCCTGTCATAAACGATCTCAAAAGAAGCCTATTTGACCACAGTATAAAGTTTGGTATAATTGAGACAGAACAATTAATCCCTCCCCCACCTTCTTTAAACATGCACTTTAACAAAGTTTTCACTGTGATTTGCTGTAAGCACAGAAGAATCCTAGCAAAATTAGTTTCTCAACTAGAGGCAGGAAGCAGCGCTACAAATTCTCAAAATGGAGTTTTCTTTCACTATAAAACCTTGGCTTTTATTGTTATGGTAGCACCTTGTGGTAGACACTTTACAAGCAGCGAAGGAAGAAAAAAAACACACCACTTCGCTGTTCCAAAAAAGTTCCACTAAAATATATTTGTTATCCCTCATCTGAGCACTTGAACATATATTTTACATTAAAATGCATATTGGGAAGGAAAGATAAAAGTATTTGCTTAGCTTGTGCCATAAAAATACTATTTAGTATTATGGTTTGCTTAAAGTGTACGTGGCATGTCTCGATGAAAATGATTTAAACAAACAAAAAGCCTTCAAAATTCTATTGAGGGGGAACAAAATGCCACTTCTTTAAGTAAAGAATATAACTAAAATATGACATAGAGTGTAAACATGTCGAAAAAATGTAGTGCTGTGAATCTCTGCCCCTTTTTTTTTCCTAAGATCAAAAATTTAGAAGGGCAAAACTGAGTTTCACCTGCGACACAATCACAGAGGCTCAGGGCACACCACTGCGCACATGAAAGTGGTTAGTAAGTTGTTCTAATGAAGAAAAGAGGTATACAATCTTTATCAGATGAGAGGGGATTTGTCAGAGATTAATAGAATTCCATTGTAATATCCATATCTCACAAAGGCATACTCTGACAGGGTCCAATTACTTTCAACAAGCTGGGCCTGCTACATAGACCCTCTGAACCGGAATGGCCCTCAAATCTGTATGCTTTCGTTCAGACAGATAACACCAACGTGTTTCTCTCTGTGATCACTGCCTAACTTAAATGAGTTAATCTCGTTTTCCAGATGAATTGTTATTTTGTCTCCCGCAGGCTGTGATTACCGGATAAAAGTATTGTGTTAACAGGAGGGCCATGGTCTTTTCAGCAGCGGATTCCACGTTCAGATAACCAGCCAGCAAGGGGTTGGGTTTTTTTGGTCCCCCCCACCCCAACAAATATATGAAGTAACAAAGTAAGAGAATGGCACTAACAGGAGAAAGCTGTGATATGACATGACGATAAACCTTTCCAAATAATTATGTAACTTCGTAACAGGTCAAAGGGGCAGTTTATCTTCACATTTCAAAGGAGCTTTTTTGGTCAACCAATCGCCTTTAAACACTGCCTCTACATATTTTAAGAAGGTATTTGCCTCCCGATCCATGCTTGCCCTTTCTACCTCTAATGCTCTTTGTTTCTTAAACCATTAGAGGGTGGGTGTGAATTTATCAAGGAGGCTATTCGAATATAAATATTTGGAAGGACAGAAATATATCTGGCCAGTATCTCAGAAAACAGAGGAAGGCAGCCATAGATTTCATAAACACTCCTTTCAAACAGATGGAGCAGAAGCTATAACTTTGAAAACTATTGGCTAGCATACATTTTTGGAGATAATGTGCTCCCTCAAGGATTGCAGTAAGATTTTTATATATTTTTTTATTATTATGTAATTTTTTTATTTGTAACATTTGACAAAGTAGTCCGGTACCTACAAAAATGGATGCATTTTTAATCTGTAAGGTGCCACCCTGCCCTGCCTTTTGCCTGATAAAGGTGGCTAACCATCCCCCTATAACGTCTAACCACGTGGCATTCAACATACACAGCACTCTCATGGTGTGTCCATGAAATCTGCAGCCTATTTTTTTTTTTTTTTGTAATCATGCTCCTTAAATAAATCCATTGCTTCTGATTCAGAAAAGGCCACTACCTGCAGCAAAGTGTGTTCTGTTGTTCCAAATGGCAAAGTCCTTTGGTCCCGAGTCTATACAGTTATACCTAGCGCCACAAAATGAACCATCACAACAGAAGCTGGGTGGCAAACCAGACGCGTTGTCTTTACCAAAGGGATTGAAATTAGAAATGGGGTAAACTGAATAAGTTTTTCTAGCGGAGCGAGGTTTTGGGCAAATAACAACTGTTATCAGCGTGCCAAAAAAAAAAAAAATCATTAACAAATAGCTAGCTCAGCAACAGCAAGCCAAAAATACAACTGGCAAAAATTTTTATTTCAAAGAATAGCATGAAGATATTTGGGGTAAAACTAAGTGAACACCCTGTTTGGCTTGAAGTGGCAGGCCTCATATCCCTTAGCTCAGTGAAACCCAAGTTAGTGGCATTGTTTCTCTGGGCCAAAAGGAAGTGCATTTTGGCAGCTGGGTTCTTCATTCATCACTTAAAGATCTTTCATACACTTCACTAGAGGACAACCTTGACTTGTCCTCCATTGCACATCAATAAAACAGGTTCCAATTTTTAAGCTTCTGTAGAGACAGTTGAGTACACGATATCTACTTCATGTAAGTTAAGTGGCTAAGGTAGTTTCTTATCACTGTTTTGACTGTTTGCTGGCATATACTATTTCTGAGGTGAAACAAAATAAAAATCCAAAGTGCATGTGACGCAAAACCAATGTTTTAATTAAACTGGGGTTCTGCTTTGGAAAGTGTAAATAGCTGCAAGTTGGGTGAGTCAGAAATGATATCTGTTTACCCGATACATGTTCCACCCCACAGCATCACCATTTACTCTAGTCGGCAGTTCAGAGAAGCCATGCAGCTGTGAGGGGATGACCTGTTACGCCTCTTCTGCATTCTCATTAGAACTATTTACTGCGTTCCAAGGCTAGGGACAGAATTACACGTAAACCGGTTTAAGTGATCAGGAACTGGTTTAAACCTGCAACAGAATACAAGTTCAGTGCACAGAAACCAGTTTGGAAGGGGCTGAAACTGGTTTGAGATAAATCTGATACTGCATTCAACCAGGTTTAACTGATTTGGGTCAAACTGGTTTATGCAATGTCTGTCCCAGACCCCTTCCTGGTTTATGTTAAATCAGAGTCCGCCAGCATCCCGGCATGCTCTCTGGATTGGGTGGGGCTCTCTGCTCCAGAGAACTGGGCTGGCTCCTCCCCTCTGCTCCCTGGCTGCAGCTCTAGCAGAGACTGCACATACAGCAGGGTCTGCCTGGCTTCCCCCTGCTCCCCCCTCCCTGCTAAGCAGGGATTCCTCTGTCCCCTCTGCCTTACACAGACACCTCTCAGCATTAGCTAGCAGACCAGATGCTGGATATGGTCAGTGCTATGGCAGACGGGACAAAGGCAGGCAGGACTGTGTCGATCTAGGGCTTTTTGGAGCTAATCAACACGTGGCTGGTAATCTCTCTCTGTTCGTTCCATGGAAAAGCTGTTTAAGAAGCGCTTGAACTAACAGAGAGGCCGTTTGTTTTCTTAATGAGCTGATAAACACTGAGTTAGGGGTGATAAACACTGTTAGCAACTCCCTATTGGGCTGCTCGGGGGCGGGGGCTGCCTAATCAGAGGGTCCTGCCAGGTACTGGCCATGCCCTTCCCTCAGCTCAGCCCTGTGGAAGGGAAGGGAGGGCTCCTCTAGTGCCCCTCAGCTTGTAGCCTAAGACACTGCAGGCATATGCCTGCATTTTCTCAGTCCAGAGGGGATGTATTAACGGTTACAAACTGATTTGCCCTAGTCCGGTTAGACTAACCTACAAGATTGAATCAATTCAAGCTCAGGTTTTTTTAATGTCTGTCCCTAGTCCAAATGTCTACATCTATGATGAAAAGCACCTATCTGTAAAAGCAGTGGGTAACAAAGGGTATTTTTTTAAAGTTTTCTGTTATCATCAGGGATGCTGAAGATTCATGAGCAGGGAAGCTAGCAAGTAATATATGTTGGTGGAGGGAGGGTGTCAAAAAATAACTGTTTTCCTGTAATTCTTTCCTCTGAAAAAATTGATTGCATTGCTACTTTTGGCGCACAGCTCCCATTATGAGAGAGGCAAGACCTAAACTAGTTGTCAGAGGTTCTTTGCTCCTTTGAGAGATCTGCAGGTTACTCTCACAGTAGTCTTTTTCCCCCGCTGTACATTTAGGCTAGGAACAGATGTTGCATTTGTGTCTGTTGTGCCTGTGCATACACACATTGCCCTTCCACTCAAGGTTTAGTGAATGGCACTGCTCCTTTTCTGCCATTATTCCAGTGATTTGATCTCAGGAGAACTGTTCAGAGACACTTTGCAATGTCCTGGGACAAACTCTTAGCACCTCTTATCCCATGAACTTTTTTAGGATTTGTCCTAGGACAATGAATGTGGATGTCTGAATAATTACTTTTTGTCCTGGGATAAAATTGCTAATCCCAGGACAAGTGTGAAATCTGTTTGTAGCCTTAGAAGATTTGACAGGAAAATAATTTAAAATGATAAACACAGGGAAATGTCATTTATGGAGTCACTTTGGGTAAAACTGATATTAGTCTGAGTGTAGCTACTCAGAGAAGTAAGCCTCTGATGCAGCTGCAATAGGGCTGAACTCATCATGATTCTGGTTTCTGCACAGAGCACAGACTGAGCATGTGGCTAATCATACTAAAAACTGAAGTGTGTCATCAAGGAAATGCCACTCAGTGCCTCCATTCCTCATGTAAGTCAACACTGGTCAGCATCGCACTGGCATGTGTTTTGCCATGTATAAATATTCCAGACTGATCCTGGATTGGGAGATCTAGTAAGAACTAATGTGCATTGGGAAAATAGAGCATACGAACTGAGCTAGAATTTAAATGTTTTAGTTATTTATATAAACTCAGTTTGATCCTATATAAATATCAGTCTAGGCACAGACTCACAAACTAACTTGATGTGCTTCATCTTATGTTCCCACTGTTATAGAATACCTTAGAAGAAACTGCACTGAAAGTACCATACTGGAAAATAATATGGTTTCAAGAGTTGGAGATATTCTCCGTGGAGAAATTTTAGATCTATAAACTTTTTTACAGTACATCAGAATGCATGCAAATGGCTTTATAAATTGCTAGGTGGTTTTATTTTTAAAATTGCCAGTCTTTTTTTTATTCACTGGTCCTAAAAATGTAAAATGGATAAAATGGGCAGCTCTTTTTATCTTTTAGATAGCTTATGTCTCTCTTATTTTGAAAGCTTCCTAAACGCGCAAGCACTCTATAAAAAAGTAACTGGTGCATGCAGAAGCAATGCAGTTCACAAATGAAGCAGTATAATGTCAGTGGTTTGAAATTGTTCAGTCTCAGTTGTTTTCCAAGTCAACGCACTGGCAGTCTTGCCTGAATGCAACTAGTCAATAGAAGGAAAATAAATAGAGCATTTCCAGAATTCAACCATCAGCACTGAGAAGTGTCTGCTTACTATTACACAGTTTTAACATGTCATACTCATTTTCACAGTAAAGACATCCTCCTTGTACCTTAGACAAAGAATGAACGACTATTTTAGCCATATGTCTTCTAATAAAAATCCCAAATGGTGTTTATTGATTATACCATAATACACAGTTTGCTGGGTTGAAACAAATTCTAAATCCTTCCATTTGGTCATAAAGGCTAGGTACAGATATTTAAAAAGCCCAAGGTGGAATTGATCCAAGTTGCATGGTTTTCTGTAAGCGGTGTAGTTTAGATTAGTAAGAAACAGAACACACATTCACCTGGGGAGGGCGGGGGGGAGGAGGGCAAATCTTACACCAAGTTCTGCCATTTTTAAACCAGTCTACGTGTGCTGAACTTCTATTTGGTTACAGATATAGACTGTTTTATGTGCCGAACTTCTGTGACAATATAGACCGGTTTCCTATCACTTATTTCTAGGGACCTACTGAATTCATGGTAGAAGTGGGGTGTGCTGCAGCTCCTTTAATTTTGCCAGTTCCCCCACACCTCCTTCCTCCACTGATTGTCAGAGAAGCCCTGCTTGTGGTTCGCTAGCAGGGAGGCGAAAACTGCATTTTGAAACATGGCACTGTTTTTGCCTCCTGCCATTGATTGGCTATGGGGCCCTCAAACAGTCGTCCTGTTTGCTGCTGACTGGCGGGGAGGCAAAAATGGTGCCATGTTTATAACCATAATTTTAGCTTCCCTGCTCATCAGAAGGGAGTGGTGGGGTCCTCAGCAGGGCAGGAGAGGGGGGAAGGGCGAGATGCGTGTGGGCAAACATGCAAGAATAAAGGAGAGGTCATGCACTCTACTTCTGCCATGAATTTGGTAGGTCCTACTTATAGCAGTAAAAGTGTAATGTAGTGTACCTGACCGATATAGTGTACCTGGCCTATACTAGTGTACCTGGCCTATATTTTCTAATTTGGGTGCCTAAAAAAAAGACACTTCAATCCATATTGAGTAACTCAAACACTTCCATTTTGGACACTTCATTTGGTGCCTAACCATTGATTTAATAAATCTAAATAAAAACTTAGGGCACAATACCATGAAGCCATGCATATAACATTACTCATGTAAATAGTTTGATTGATTCTGGTAGGACTATTGACATGCTGCTCACGTAATAGATGCATTGATGCCTTTGTTATTTCATTCAAAACACCCAGTTATAAAAACTGGACCTTAAACCCCAGAACAAGAGTCAGACAAAGCTGCTGGTTGTTTTCACCTTCTAGTTCTCTAGTACCTGCTGCCAATTGCAATGTCACCGTATCACCACCAGGGTGGGGCTGGGGTGGCACAGGTGCTACAGGGCATGGCTAGCAGCCTAGATATTGCACGTTTGGGGCTGTATTATGAGTACAGAAGCACTCATGGCTCAGCTATGTCAGATTCCAACACATCTGTGAACCCTGCTAAATACCTTGTCACAAGGACAAGGACGCAAAAAGGAAGGAAGGTCCACCAGGGCAAGTACTCTACTGAGTGGCATACCTAAAGACAGAGGAGAAGCTGGCAAGCCAGCCACAGAGAGACCTTTGCTTCTGAAAAGGAGTCAAAGCCATGTTCAATTAAGCCCTGCTCCTGGCAACAACTTACATCTAACTGTGCTACGAATATGAAAGCCTGACAATGCCATATAATTAGAAAGAGGAGTTGCAATAGTTTTGGTAATGAAAAGAAATATATACTTTTCCAATCCCCTGTCCTGTTATCTGTCACTTGAGTGAAAAATCAAGAAAAAAAAATGATAGAGGAGGAAAAAAAAAATCATTTCCCCTTCAGACCCAAGCACACACTAATGCCCATGGATATAAATGTTACAATAAAAAAGCAGGACGACTACTAGCAGAGCTTTTATAGCTTAACAGTATTTTGACAACAAATGTTCATATTTCATTTGAAATTTATGAAACCTTTGTGCCTGTAATCCCATGAGCAGCTACATGGTAAATGAAAGTAGCAGGCAGTCTAGATTAATAATATTTTGCTTCATATTGGAAGAGCATGCTAAAGAAAAAAAAAAACTTGCTTTATCTGTCCTCTTTTCTTTGCAGTCTCTGTATTAAAGCAGACTAGGGGTTCTACAACCTGCTTGCAAATATTCACAGAAGCCTTATTAATTTATGAGAAACTGAAGGACCCATCACAAGATATAAGTAAGCAATTTAGAGCTAGCATGAAGATGTGTATGATAACATGGCAAAATCTCACTACTCCATGTGTTAGAGTTCTATATTGGTTTAAATCAAGATCAAAGGGAGTATCTACAGTAAGCTACAGTATTTGATAGTCTAATAAAGAATTCTTATGAAAAAGTGTTGACATATGAATCATAACCTTTTGCTTCTGTATTTTCACAGTTTAGAAGTACATGCGTGCTAAAAGCTATACTACGGCTTCTTGCACTCACGTGTGTGTCTTTTCCATTAACTCTGTTTATCTTCAATATGTTGAGTAGTTTTTTTCAGTACCAGCCCAAATTGCATTTACTATAGAACACAAAGTAGCATGCTGAATATTTGTTTTATATTGTTAAGACTTCATGTCTTAATTTGTCCCATATGAACATGTATGAAAGCAAAGACACATTCCAGCTTATGGTTTTCTCACCCAAAACAAGTCATAAAGAGATGTCATGGGGACAGAAATAACATGGAGCCAAGCACTAACTGGGATAGATGTTGTTTTCTAACAGTCCATGACTATCTGTATTAAAACTAGCAATTTAGAGCCTTGTTACACCTTATCTTGCAAGCCGCACAGTGCAGTCAGGTCTAGTTTGAGTTTGGAGCAGTCATGTATTCGCATCATTTCCACCCCCACCCCCATGCCCCATTCATGCCCTGCTCACTGGGGCTCCCCACCTTCTGCTTGGGTTCCCCCCTGCCTCCCCCCACCCCCAGGGCATGATTTACTTGTGCCTGTCTGTGCTGAGGGGACCAGGTAAGGAAGGGTTAACCCACCTGCTGCTGGGCTACTGCTTTGGCCCAGAAAGCAGCAGCAACAGCAGGGGCCAATGAGGCAGGTTAACCCTTCCTTGCCTGGTCCCCTCAGCACAGACAGGCACAAGTAATCAGGGGTGGAAGGAGTGAGTAGGGATCTGGGGTACTGGGAAGGGGCAATGGACCCAATATGGGCCAACAGGGGAGAAGGGGATGGGTGGGCTGATTACCTTAGTGTACCTTAGAGTGGCTACACCTTAGTGTAACAGGAGCTGGGTAACACGGATCAGAGATAATCCCGCCCTGGAGTGATACAACTTTGAGACACCTAACAAGTGCTTAAAACTAGTTTCAAGATCAAGATTAAACCCTTGCTATACTTAAAATATATCGATGACATAGTCCTCATTTGGACTGAAAACCTGCAACCTGATTGAGTTCCATCAGAAATTCAACAATCATCACCCCTCCATCCGACTATCTCTTGAATACTGCAGCACCCACATCTCCTATTTAAACATGATGCTCAGTATCCAGAATGGTAAAATACAGACTATATTATACAAGAAACCCACAGACCAACATACATATCTGCACAGAACCAGCAATCACCCTAAACACCCTAAGAAAGCAGTGATATACAGCCAAGCCCTCAGATACTACTGAATTTGCACTGTGAACACCAGGGATTGCCACCTCACTAATCTCAAAGAGGCTTTCATTCAACAAGGACACTCCTCCAGAGAGAGAGATTGCATGTTTGAAAAGAGCCACCCAGATAATACATGAAGAACTACTTCAGTACAGAAGGAAAACCCCCACAACTTGCACACCACTGGTTATATCACATATCACCTCTCCATCAAATATATATGGAAAATCCTCAAACAATTGCAACCCATACTAGAAGAAGACCCAATTCCTAAAGAAGTATTCCCAGAACCACCCATCCTAGCCTTCAAACAAGCACCGAACCTCCGTAACTTTATGACCAGAAGCAAACTTCCTACAGCCCAAAGCACACCACATGGATCCAGACCATGCCATGACAAGAAATGTAGAACCTACCAACATATCTCTACCACCCCCACAATTACTACATCTCACAACAGAACCATCAGCATTCCCGGATCTAACACCTGCACCTCCAGAACTGTTATATATCTCAGCCAATGCACCAGATGGAAAATATGTAGGAGAGACCAAACAACAACTGTGCAGCAGAATACATGCACACCAGAAATCTGTCAAAGACAAGAATACCCAATTACCTGTGGATGCACACTTCTCACAAGAAATCCACTTTTTCCTCCAGTCTCTCAGTTCTAATCCTCCAAGGGAATTTACAAAACACTTTTCACAGGCAAGCTTATGAACTTCACTTCAACAACCTCCAGGATATAAAAATTCATGGACTAAATATAGACATTGGATTTATGACACATTATAACCTGCCTTGACTCCCCGGGTACTTCTCCACTATGGACTTTTTAACATCTTGAACTTTCCCTGAGCCTGATGAAGGGCTCATCCCCACCCCCGGTTGTCTCTCACCCACTGACTCCTCAATTTATATCTTCACTGATTGGCTTTCTTGCATGCACGCCAGCCTCTGGCTTCTTTACTATTTATTCATTCCATCCAGTAAGAGCACACACCAACTGCAGACACTTCCTCAGCCTGATGATGGGTATTTATACCCAAAAGCTTGCCAAGAAGAATTTTTCCACCTATTTCAGTTGGTCTAATAAAAGATATCAGATTTACCCAAAGAACCTTGTCTGCCCGTGTCCTTAGACCAACATAGCTACAACCTGTACCCCTAGAACAAGTTTCAGGTGTTAATGAGCAGACAATCCAGGTGTTAAGACCTCCAGGAGCCACCCAAAATTACCATGTAACAAGGCCCTTAGTATTCCTCTGAAAAATGCAAATTCTATACAATTACCTCAATTTAAAAATATTTTTCTGAAGTGAATACATTGCTGACTTGTGCTGCTGTTAAGCTTTTACATTTGTTCAAACTAATGTCTCTAAATAAACACCACTGAAATTGCCATCATTTGATACACATGAGGTTTTCTTTTCTGAGGGACTAAGAGTGAAAGTAAAGTGCAGGAAACATGCATTAAGAATAAATATTTAGATCAAAACAATCATTCTTTGATGAGATGAAAGTCAGAGACATGTCAGGCAGGTTAGATGCAATGGGAAAAAAAGGCTGACAATGGAGAAACAGGAGCAAGAGCGCGAAGACCAGAGTCTGTAGGAAACAGTTTTTAGAATTTCCCAACCTAGCAGAAAAGGACATAGAACAGAATAGTAGAGGAAAACAGAAAAAAAATTCAACAAATTATGTTAAATGGATTTGGACAGTGTCAGAAAGCACAGTGGTAGAGGTTCTGCATAGTTCATGGTATTGTTTATTTTCAAAGTACTGAAAAGTAAAGTTACCAAAAATTTATCTATGCAAGAAGAATATCAGATCCTGCAGCACAGGTCAGAAAACACAAAAGATACCTATGGATACCTGGGACCAATAAAAAGGCATGGTGTAATTTCTATGACTATGGGGATACACATACACTGCTATTTAGGCTTGACCCCAAGGGACATCTTCAAACATCCACTTATACTTTGAAGCCCATATTATATTATTCCTGTGCCTTGAGTGAAACCCTTCCAGGAATCTATCTGTAGACTATTCGTTTTCCCTTCTATATGTTGTCCTATTTATGGATAGTAGACAAGGAATGTGGGGAAGGCTGGAAGTCAGGAACTGAAATCTTTGGGATTGGTGCTGGTAGTCCTCCTAAGCTTGTGACCTTTCAGAGTCACCAAAGATCAATCGTAGGGTTTTTCAGCATAGATGATCTACCTAAAAGGGTTTTAGGGAAGCCTGAAGATCAATCCTAATGATCCAAGTGTAGAAACACCCTGGAAGAATCCAGAAAGCTACCCTAGGCAAAGAACACAGATAAAGACCTTGCTGAAACAAACTGTTGGTCCATCTACTCCAGGGGATCCCATCTTTGGCAGTGATTAGTGCCACACATGCTAAAGGAAGATGCAAGAAACACTGAAATAACACAGTGTGTACAAAAGAATCAAAATTTGGTTTATAACCTGACATACATGGGTAGGCTTTTAAAAAGCTTCACAGGCTGATTGGGAACTGCATAATGTTCTTTTTTCCTTTGCGTTTTCATTATGAGAAAGATGAATAGGGCTGAAATTTTATGGGCGATGTTGTGCAAGTAAGACTAAATGATGCCTTGTCACCTAAAATGTGTGCGTGTTGTGTAGGTGGGCCCAGTTTACATTTTCTGTTATTCATCACTGTATATTCCTCTCTAACATACTCTCTTTTTCTTCTGTTCTCTAAATGAAACAATGTCACTTAACTTCAGGTCTTTTTCCCTGTCAAGTTTAGAACTCTTAATATCAATAAGACAAGGGTGGTGTCTTGGTCTATGAGCAGAGCTCATAGATCCTCAAATAATACAAAATACTTGCAATGTGATCATTTCAGAATTTTAAAAATCTGAAAAATGTCTATCAAGAAAAAAGTAAAACTGAATGTAAATAAGTAAGACCAAAATGTTACAAGAAAGTGCAATGATAATGAACAGTGCATTTCTTGAACTTGTTCATTGACTTCAACAACTGGAATTATGAAGTGTGAAACTTAATTCTCACATTGATAAAAAACATTTTTCAAAGCTGATGAATTAAGGAGGAAGACAATGTTCTCCTCTATATTTTTTCTTAAGAGATGCTTGATTTAGATGCAGTACAAGTAGACAACTTAATAAATCAAGCTTGTATAAGTCATATACACATGCTCATACACATGCACAAATACACCCTTCTTATTATTCCACAAAATAAAGTGAATATACTTTGCTTTCCATCAGCTTAATAAAAATAAGAATAAGCAGAAAAGATCAAAAAATAACAACGGAGGATCCAGACCTTTCATGTAGTGTTTGCCCTATTAATTTTTAAAATATTTTAATAGTCGTATAAAGTAGTTTGTAATTCTTTTGAAAATACCTCTCATCAAGTTGACTTCTGGGGGAAATATCAACATATCCCTCCCTCCAAACATTATAAAGGGAGACCCACAATTTCCTCTCTAATGGTCATCAGCAATCAATACCCAAACACACAAAATTGTATAAACTGTCTTGCTTCCTTTCTTACTTAAAGAATACAAGATTCAGCATTACACGTTACTGTATAGTTGGAGGATACTGTATTTTTTAGTTTAATATGGAAGAGTTCCAGTGTGAGGCAAGGCTGAGGCATTTTGCTGCAGCGGCAAGCCTCCCGACCCTTGCCACTGGAGCACAGCAGCCTGCCTTGCCCTGCTCTGCTCCACTCCAGGTCAGCTGGATGGAGCAGGTCACAAGGAGAAGCCAGAGAGGCCAGGAGCACACAGGGTGAGGCAGGCTGCCAAGCCCTTCCAGCAAGGCTCAGGGAGCCTTGATGCAGCAGCTAAGAGCTCCCCACTCCCCCATAACTTGCCTTGGTCAGCCCAAAGGACTGCAAGGAGTGGCAGCTACACTCTTGAATGTGAGAACTGGGAGCATTTCCACCACAGAAACCCCATTTGGCCCCATTCTGCCAATCAGTTGAGTGGTGAGATGTGAGGACATTCTCCTGGCACTGGAGCACTCTGGGGGCTGTCTGTGGCAGCTGCTGCCTACTGCCACTTGATAGTCCGTCCCTTTTCCAGGCAGGGGAGAGGACAGGTTGTTAATTAATGGGCTCTCCTAAGGATAGGGGAGAGGTAAGGGGGTGTCCCAGGGAGCAGCCCTCTAGTGACACCAGCTTGAGAGCTTGCCTGTGAAGCTTTCCAGCCATGGGGCTGGAGGAATGTCTGTATAGTCCAGCTCCCAGGTTATTTTTTCTACCACAAGAAATTTCTTTCAGTAGAAATGAACATTTTGATGCAGCCTAATATAATGTAATTAATATATTAATATTAATCTGCAAAACTAGATGATAAAAGGTAAACTGCTCCAGCCTTTTCCTCATAAAAACTGTTGTGATTGTCAAGCACATTAGTAGCCAAAGGAAGGCTTGTCTCAGCATCTAGACCGAATGATTTTAATAACAGTCCAACTAATTTACTATAAAACTTTTATAGAAGCATTATGCACTTGCATCAGGGTTCAGCGCTTTATTAATTTGCATGGATTTTATGGCGTCTTGGAGTTCCTGTGTTTGAAAGAATTTGAAAGAAAGCTGAGCCTAGTGAGAAAGCGATCTGTTTAAATACCATCAGGTCTCATAAAAGAATAAAGACGCAGAGAATAACTGTAGATATAACAACTGCCTTCATTTACATTTTTGCAAAAAATGGATAAGTAATCAGCTAGCCAGTTCTACTACTCTTACTACAAAAGGAATGAAGGGTTAATAATAAAGATTCACAGCTCAGTTGCCAAGTTTTATACATTTTTCCCTTGTTGTTGTTACTGTGGCTCTCCAGGATTTGTTTTATCTTTATTTTAATAAGAAAGCAGTGACTTTGGAAATAATCCTACCTCTCAGTTTCACTTTCATAATGTTCCAAAGCAATGAATTAAATTCAAAAATATTTTTCACTTGCTTTAAAAAAATAGAAAAGAAAAGAAAGGTTATATCACTAATACCAATAATGGATTCTCACTCTTTATGAAGTGAGAATCCATTAGAAGATGCTTGTTTAATATCGATTTTCTGCAAGTGTTATCAAAATTAGTCTAAGAATGGACTTCAATTTTGATTCAGGAATGGCCTGACAAACATTTTCCTTAACAACATCTATGCTGAGCCACATTTCATCACTTGTGATTTTTAGAAGTCATTCAATATTGATGCATCCTGATAATGCCTGAAAACCAATTCCAGAATTTACATTTATAAAATAATGTCATGGTAACACATCTGCTACAGCTGTCCTTACACAGAAAAACAATGTGTTTTCAATTATAAATAGCATTTAAAACAATTTTACTCTGTATATTATAATAATTCCCTAAAAATAAAACATGACACTGAAAGGTAGCATGGAATAAATAAGGAAGTTAAGGTAGGAAAGTCTGGAATGCCTTTGAGGCCAGGGACAAACATTACACATAGACGGTTTTAAGCGATCAGAAATTGGTGTAAACCTGTAACAGAACAGATGTTCAGTGCACACAAACAAGTTTGAAAATGGCTGAAACCACTTTGAGAGAAACCTGGTTGAATGTAGTATCAGACTTAACTGATTTGGATCAAACTGGTTTACGCAATGTCTGTCTCAGACTCCTTGCTGATTTAAGATAAACCAAACATCCCCAGCATCCTGGCATGCTCTCTGGGCTGGGCAGGGCTGTTTGCTCCACAGCAGGACTGGCCCCTCCCCTCTGCTCCTTGGCCAGAGCTCTGGCATAGATTTACAGGCACAGAGGGTCTGCTTGGCTTCCTCCTGCAAAGCAGGGATTATTCCTCGCTGTGGGCGATGACAGGCAGACAGGCTTTTTGGAGCTAATCAACAGGTAGCTTAATGTCCTTCCTTGGAAGAGCTGTTTAAAAAGAACTCCATTAGTTAATGGAGAGAGGCTTTGTTTTCTTAATGGGTTGATAAACACTGAATTAGAAGTGATAAACATTCCCTGCTGGGCGGCTTGTGGGGAGGGGGTGGGGGGGAATAATCAGAGCACTCTGCAGGGGCCTGGCCATGCCCACCATCAGCTCAGCCCTGTGAAAGTGAAGGGGGGGGTGCGTTTCCGCCCCCCCCCCCCCAGCTTCTAACCTGAGCCACTTCAGACATGTGCCTGTATTTCTGGGATGTCTGTCCAGTTACAAAACTGATTTAGCCTAGCCAGGTTAGACTAACCTGCAAAGACTGAATCAATTCAGGGTCAGGCTTTTTGAATGTCTGTCCCTAGCCTGAAGGGTCTAATTCAGGAGGAAGCTGAATTCACCCCATCTTCAATGGACAGAGGTCCAAAGCAGCAACAGGACTGTAGGTCTAGGTCGGTTCTAGCAAGGACAAGACGAACACGTTCTGTTATATCCTGCCCCAGTGTTGTCCTAGATAAACAACTGAGCAAATTGAGTTTTTCTGGATGGAGGGGCACATGGGAGAGGATTATTCCCCAAAAGGAACTTAAGAATCCCAGCTGGCAGTGCCTGCCTGTGTGCAGGGAGCCAGGTCCAGTTGAGATCAGCTAGGTTCAGATACCTAACAAGGGTCTGGATTACTCTCATGAAATGAAGAGAAAAGGGTTTGCTGCTAGAAGCAAGGACAGGACATTAAACAACATATTGGAAATAGATGAATCACCTTGCATCCATTTTGTAGCATGTTTAAATGTTAAAGACTTTTGAGCTAAGTGAAGAGAATGAGGTTAAAGTTTTTGCTGGTTTATATATTCACAATTAAACAAAAACTCTATAAGTAAGCTGTGAATGTCAGAGGGAGCTTATTTTGCTTAACCTAGGCCTCCTATGAACTCTCTCTCCAGCCGCTGAAACCTGGGTATTGCCACAAGAAACAAACAAAAACGTTTAACGAGCATGTGACATTTGTTGTGTCTGATGGCAATGCCAAAAGAATCCTCCAAAAAGCGGAGTCGCCACGGTTTAGAAATCACTACCCCCCAAAAGCTATTTATATCTCTATTTATATCTCACATTTCCAATAATATTTAGAGGGTCACAAACTCAGCTGGGATACAAATCATGGTCAAATCTGAAGCCAAGGCCAAACAATTTTAGCTAAACATGTATTTAGATAGCTATCCTGTGTGCTCTCCCTGCCCCAATCTTCTGAAATCTATCTTGGCTCTTCCAGTGGCAGGCAGAGAAATGTTGTCTTCAAATGTCCATGAGCGCAATGAGACCAATATATTATCCAGCACCTATAAACCGCACGAGGTCCACAGGATGAGTGTTAAATAGAGCAGAACATGAGAAAAAGGGCTACATCTCAGAACAGCAAACTCCAATGAAATATAACAAAAAGATGACAAGCTGCTGAGACTCAGAGGGAAGAACAGAGTGCTTCTCGGATTAGGACGGGGTGGTGGGTTGAGAACCTCATTTCAGATGAGGCAGCCGAAGTCAGCAGGCAGTTAAGAGAGCAAAAATACTGCGATCTGATTAGTTTTGCTTTAGTTTACATACCAAGAAGTAATTTTCTTCGCTAGTTTTGTCATCACACCCACAGTGCCTGTTCCCTGCCCGGGGAAGGGTCTGCTCAAATTTGGCCTGACACTGCAACTGGTGAGGAAATAGGAGAAGGCTGCTGACAAGGGAGCTTACAGTAATGTCACATGGTTTGGTTTGTTACTCTTGCTAGGGACACATCATCATGGCTTGGGGATTCCTGTATATATGGCATGATCAACATTTTCAAAGTGACTAGTGATTTTGGGTGCCTTCATTTTGGGCCCCTTTTAGATCCTTTTAAAGGGGCAGATCTACTGAGTGTAGATGCTCTGCACTTTCTGGTGTCTCAAGCAGGGCCCCAAATCAATAACCATTAAAAAAATCTGGGTTTGTGCGTGTGAGCAGTGTAACAGGGAACCCTAGCCCTGTTACTACCAAAGAACAGGAGAGCATGGAAAAATGGTGAGGTTTCTTTCAGAGTTGGACTTTTTTGGCCTGAGCCCATATAAACCCTGCTCCTGGGGCAAGCAAGGCAGTCCGCTCTGGACCACAGAGGAGAGAGGAATCCCCTATTGCCACAGGGCATGCTTCTCTAGATCAGTGAATCACGAGTGGGGACTTCTGGTACTGTGGCCAGGGGAATCTAGCAGCTAAAAAGACTAGCTGCAGGCACAGACCCTTTGCTGCCAGAGGCTGCTGTGGCTACATATTGATTGCATTGAGGGTGCAGAGTTGTGGGCTCCAATCCCCGAGAGCTAGGGGAGAACAGACCCGAGTGCTGCAATGGGAGTTTGAACCTAAATCCAGGATTGAGCACTGCAAAAAGGAGGCTTGTATCAGACCCAATGACTCCTGGTGCGAGCAGGCTAATGACCAAGGACTCTTGCTTTGAGTGGACTAACAAGCCCAGGACTAAGACTACTTGAGAGGGAGGTTGTGTCCACATTGTAGGCCAGGAGGGAAAGCTGTAACAAGGTAACCCAAGCTTGACAAGTCTGCAGACCTGTGGGGAGAGCACTTGCTTACCTCGGCCTGCTCCCTGGACCCAGTTTCTAAACTAGGAGAGTCCAGACTAATGGGAGGAGGTCTAGGCAGGCCCCAAGGGAGGGCTGGATTTCAGTAGATGAAGGAAGTCTGCAGACAGCCGCTGTGTGGTCTAGCGTACTGGATGATGATCAGATTGGGAAGAAGCAGCCCTACAAACAATCTCAACCCAGGGCAATCTGAAGGCAGCCTCCCAGTATAATAATTGCATCAAAGGTTGGTGGGCAAGAGTGGGAGAAGAGGTTGGCAGGGAGTCACTAGAGGGCACTGAGCGCCATGGCCAAAACAATCCAGTTGCACACAGACAGACTCCTTTTTTATGCTCTCTCTTGTTAAATATTTGATTTGTCAATACTCTTTGGCTTGGCTTCTTCAGCTATAGTCATCTCGGGTCTGAGAACACAATAGCCTTTTTATTCTTGCACAGCTTATCAGCAGGTTACTGGCTGCTGATTACTCTGCCTCCACCATGTTATATTTCTTCCTGTTTAAAACTTAATCTCCTTGACATGGGGCTACCATTTCTCCTATGCATTATGATTTGTAAACTACTTTGATACAAATGTCCTTTCCTTCCTCCTTTTCCAATTTGTGTCCCAATCTGGGAACGCGTTATTTCGATTTTAAATTCCATGCATTATACATACAAATTAAAAATGGTTGGACTCCCTTAAACAAGATGTATATAATGAAAACATATGAAGGACCTTCATTCTAATTTTATTTTAATACATTATTCTGTACCATAAATATAGGAAGTAAGGTAGCTGAAGAAGCTCTGAATCACTTTCCCAGTGCCACCCCGCAGAGACCACATGAACCAGAAGTGTTGATCCATAGATAATAGTTACCCTTAGAGAAGACGTTTATTGGATTCTAACTCTCCATTATCTAACCTCATAAAGTACAAATATATACATCCCAATAAAACAGAAACACAAAATACAGTTACAATTAGGTCACACTGAAAAACAAAAACATAAAAACGTAGCCACTTCTAAATGATTGTTCACTTAATTCCAGCTACACTAAATATTTATAACACCCTAACTGAATGAGGGTTTTAACATATATAACAGTTGATTCCTCTTTAACATAACCAAGAATACTGTACCACTGACTTCAGACCTGATCTCCCTTTTGATGGGCATTAACATACTACCAAAGCAGAAGTACAGCTGTCTTGCCCAAATTTGATTATATCTTATTTTTAAAAATGCTAATAACCTCAACAAATATGTATATTTCAGAAGAGAATCAGATATTCAACTTAAAGAAACCTCCAACTTTTGCTATTTACTTGCCTTCCACAAAAACATAATAAATGGAATAGTTGTAAATTAGACCAAACTAATGCCATTTAGTTTTCCAATTTAAAGCCCTTTGCAGCATTAGCCAGCTATATAATATACGGGGAAAAGGAGATAGGGACTCCCCGCTTTTTCCTTTGTCTTCTCTTACAGAAACAAAGAAGCCCCCGAGGCGCAGGGTGTTGGGAGGCGGGTGGGGGGTACTGGGAAATCAAATCAGCCTGGACACCAGTCTTCATGTGCGCGTTCCTACACCCACATGCATCTTTGCAAGAAAACTCCAAGAAACACGGACCTCCCTCGGTTCTTCTTCGGTAGCAGCTGCAATCAGCTCCAAGACATTAGTGTCTCATTCTGCTGTTTGACTTCTCTCTGCTAATTGACTGCTTGTCTCGACACATCAACATTTCTCTGCGGACAACCAACCCCCTACTACCCATATGTGTTGCCACTCTTCATCTTTTCCTTTATCTTTGTCTCTTTTCATCCCAATCTCTCCATTCTTTCCAACTTTGGTTCTTTCCCACCTTTTTCTCCTCAGCATGCCCAAACCCCAATAATTATACAAACCAACAGAAAACACAGAAATGAAACCCTGCAGCCAGCATAATTTCTTACCAATCATTACTCTCCTCATTTTGCTTGTATGACATTTTCCACTTCTACTCTATGTCCATCTCATCAACTACAAGAGATCTTTGGGAAGGGTCTTCCTATAAGTTGGTGAGAAATCTAATATAATGGAGTTTCCTATCCTATGTGGAACTTCTGAACAAACACCATTTTAATAGTTAAGAAACAGAATGAATGAGGATAATGAACTCCTTCATGACTATATTTGAGTCAAGCCCTCTTTTCTAGCAGTGGGTTTTCTACTGAGATGTTTCAGTTCCTGGCCTTGAGTTGTTAAATAAGAAATCAAAGGCCAAGGAGAAAAATAAAAGCAGTCAGTTTAAATGATGTATCAACCAAAGATAAGTTGAGATATATACACTTATATTACAAGTAACTCACAGTAGTCAAGACTCCTTGTTTCTTGTACAGAATCAATATATTACTCTGCTTCTTCCGGAGAAGCAAAAGGAAAACACATCCTGTTGGAAACGAGGTCTTCTGATATGCTGCATAAGCTACTGCAGAACAAAGCAGATATTAATAGCATACATGCAGTTATTTTCACCTACAGTAAAACTGAGCTGTACTTTTATAGAAATGGAGAAATCTTAAAATAACAGCAAATCCCAAGGCATTTGTTATCAAGGATACTGTAGAGATGTAGATGCCACTACTGATTTCTAGAGTTGAGCAAGTGCTCTAGCATCAGATCAGAGTTTCAGCTGTGGAAAGCTGTGACCCAGCATTACCATGATCTCTTGTTATTTGCGGAGTTTGGTTGCTGTTATCGTTGATTTTTTTGTGTGTGTGTTTTTTTAAAGCAGCACTCAAAGAGTACATTTGGGTCCAGTAGTCCTCAGCACTCAGAGAAAACAAGAGGATACATTCTCTGTATCCCCCCACTGGGATGTGATGATAATCTTATTCAGTCAAAGTGCAACAGGGGAGCTGAACAGGGAAGGGGGGGGTAGCAGCATAGGCAGATGCGGGCTTTAAAAAAAAGGGGGGGGAGGGGCACAGGGAGGTGCAGAAAGGTGGCTGCACTCCCTTGCTCCTAGCTTCCCCACCCCTACTGGAGTAGGCCGACTACACCATAGGAGCAGCAACTGGGAACTTTTTGAAATCCCCAAATCAGGTAAGAATCTGTCTCCCCTACCCAGTGCTTGGCATCCCATCTCCTTCCTCCAAGCTCAGCAGCACCTCCCCTTCCCTTCCTCCCCCCTCGCCTCTCTACTTATGCCTCTGGACCCTCCTGTCACCACTTTTGCCTGCACCACCTGAGCTTGACCAGGGACAGTGGCAGCAGTTTCCTCCTCGCTGTGGCTGCACCTGGGTAAACAGGGAACACCTGGGGGGACCAGGCAAGGAAGGGGAGTCCACCCACCACTGCTGCTCTCCTAGCTGAGTCCGGCTCCCTGGGCAACCCATCTTTAGTGGGGCAGGAGGGGCTGTGGAGCTCTCCCTATGCCCAGGTCAGCCATGGACAGCGACAATAGTGGGCAGGGAAGAGGGGAAAAGGGAGGGGAGTGGAGAGGAGGTGCCACTGCGCACAGAGGTGAAAAGAGGGAATGCCAAGGCAGGGGATTCTTACGTGTTTTGGGAACTTCAATGTCCCTGGCTGCTGCTCTCATGGCATGATCCTTAAAGGTGGGGGGTACAACCACTCCACTGCATCCCCTCTGGATCCATCTCCGGAAATGGAGATGTAGCACACTGAGAGGCTCACTGAAGTTGTTCATTGTCAGGGTTGAGCCCCATCTTCTGGTCAACTTGGTTTCTGTGCGAGTATCTTCCTCCTCCTTCCCTTGTTTCCCAAGACACTTCTCTCTGTTTTGATCATGAATGCACATAGCGCTTATCAGAAGCACTAAAGCTGATGACAGCATACTTGTATACAACTGTTTATGCAAACGACTTTTCTGGGTACCTACAATTCTGAGACCTGATTCTTTCCCACAAGTGATAAATAGCATAGGTCAGTGGTCGGCAACACATGGCTGAAGCCAGCCCACACCGCCACCTGCACTGCAACTGAGGAGAGGGGACCTAGGAGAAGTGGCAACAGCGCTGGCATAACTCCTGGCCATCTGGCCCTGTCACATGCACAGGGAAAGCCCCCTGCCACCGACACACCACCAAAGCCACCATGCCCAGGTTGGACCAAAAACGAGTTGTCCCACCCCACGGCTTGTGAAAGGTTGCTGGCCCCTGGCCTAGGTGATTCACTTGGGAACACCACCCAGTACCTCTCCCTCCAAGTGCCCACACCAGGAAACCTGGTTCTCCACTCAGCACCGTACTTCTGAAGTAACTCTAAAACAGTTGGTGGGAATTGCACTGCTATAAAACTAGTAAAGAAGGGAACAAGGCCCATGATATCCAGCATAAAATTTAACCCTGGAAATGGGCAGTTTTCGTCGTTTCCTTATACTTTGACTGAAAAAGAATGCATGTAAAGGTATGTTTCTACTGCCAATTAGATACACCACTGCAAACCTCACAAAAATGGAGAAAAGGTGAATTTACATGTATTAGAATTAAAAAAGGCCTAAAAAGGTATACTCGATTTTTTTGGCGCAGATAAAAAAAAGTTACTTTCCCCCTCTATGCTTAATAAGATGAGGATTAGGGATGAGGACCTCTCCCCCCTCTCCTTTTCTCTCTCTTTCTCAATGTCGGCAGGTGTGTGTACATGTGTGAGAGAGAGACACACTGTATGTTTAAGTATTTTAAACAGTAACAGTGACCAGATCAGAGCTAACATGTGGAGGTATCTTGGCATGAACAATGGTCCAAAATGGGGGAGTTCCTACCAGCTGGCAAGTTTGTCTGAGCCATGATTTTTCTCCTCTTTGATCTGAATTCCCACAGACAAAGCCAAGTCCGCCTCGTCTGCAAATCTATAATGCTCACTACATTTCCCCTTTCCCCATGTCATTTAAAAGAATTAGTAGCACAGCTTGAAAAAAAAATTATCTTTAATCTTCACCCCATTCCACACTTTGCACTAAACATTTCCTTAGAGTTTATCATCTCTTTTGACTCACACATTTGGCAAAGCAGCCAGATGCCCAAGAGCAGTGCTAGCCTCCGTGGAACCATAGCACCGGTGTGAATGGAAGTTCACCAACTTTAGCAAAGGAAACTGACCACGCAAACACGTGGGAGACCAAGAAAAAAAACCCGACTGTATTGGATGAGGGTTTCTATTTTCAATTTCTTTTTAAGTACAAAGATAAAGTAAGGTAGGAGGTGCCAGTAAAGTCTGTAGGAGGAAAGGAAAAGAATGCTGCTGCGCCAGCATGGATATCTGGATGGTCTTTGCTGCACATCAATCCTTTAGACAACTTATGTCTAAATTGCAAAATTGCAGATTGAAATTCAAACACCCTGGAATTTCATGTGTGACACTCCATTCAAAATATTTCTTATACTTAGAAAGAAGCCTCTGAGGCTAGACAGACTTACAGGGACCTTCCATGGGAGGAAGGGAAGAAACGGACTTCATCCAACCAGCACTTCTGCAGGATCTCACAATCTTTCTACAAAGCTTGACTTAACCCAGGCCCTTATTCAAAAAAAGCGTTGCAAGGTGTTAGAAGTCTAGAGAAGAGATTTCCAGGAGGAATGAGAACCAGTGACATTGAGAGAGAAATTCTAGAGTTTTAGAGAATATCTTAATGTATGGACAAGTTCTGAACATAATGAGTACAGCCCATCTCTGCCTATTAAATTAGAATCTATACTTCATATTCCACATCTGACAGCATGCTATTTCTCACCTTTTTTTCCCCCTCACTACTGCTTTAGCATTGTGAATCCATGAGACAATTTTTTCCTTAGATTTGCATCATCTACAAGCAGATGATTTATAGTTTGTGGTTGAGTACTATGAGAACATCTCAGTGTGGATTCATCACTAAAACAAGATCAGCTCTTTTCCCCCTGTATCTTACATCCTGCTTTAAGCTGAAGAGCTGGAAAAAAAATTTCCAACCATTGTGGTCTGTCGAACTGTAGAATAGTTTCCCTTGGGTACTAGTAGTGAATGCTCCATTGCTTAAGTTGTTAACAACTTGACCGGAAATAAAAACAAGGGGAAAAAAGAAAAGTATTTAACAAAATACTACAGGAATTTACCTTACACACATCAGGAAGGAGGTGAAATGATCTCATAAGTCTTTTTCATCTCTAATGTCTGCTAACGAGAAAAAAGAAATTCTGACATTTGACAGCTCTCATTCCAAATAGCTATATTTCCTTAAGAGCATCGGCAAATGGAAGGCAAAAAGTGTTTTATTGGGGTTTTTTTGGTTGGGTTGGGTTGGTTTTGTTTTCTTTTTAAAGATATGAGCTGTAATGAAGGTTCTCCAGTCTGCCTCTCCCCCTCAGTTTCAAAAGCAAGGTACATATCCTACCATGAAAATGAGTCTCATGTCAGGAAGCAGTGAATCATGGGAAAGGGAAGGGGACGGATTTGGTAATATCATCCCTGCTGCTGTCATGGTAGTGCCATATTAACAGCAATCTGAAACCCTCATTAAGAAACAGCCTTGCAAAGAGCTGCAGCATAATCAATTAAACCTGACAGCGTTCTCGTGAAGTACAAGAGGTCCAACCACTAGACCACACTACCTCTCTCTATACACATCACAACTTCAGTGAGTGAAAATTTGTCAGAGGTACTTTTCAGTCCTAAAGAGAAAAAACTGTAACTTAAAAAAAAGCAATTTTAAGCAAATCCCTCTTTTTGGGCATCTTTACACATGCTCAGGGGTGGGGGGAGGGCACACTTTAATTAGAGTGGCTCTCAGGAGCCGCTTCAATTAAAGTGCCCACAGCGCTGTATGTATTCAGCATCCCGCACTTCAAAATGGCAGCAAGGGTGCTTTAACTAAAGCTCGTTCAATGAATTTTAGTTAAAGTGCCCCCGCCAGCATTTTGAAGTGTAGGGACACTGAATACATGCAACGCTGAGGCTGCTGGAGCCTGCTAATTAGAATGCATTGGAGCATCAGGTACATATATATGCCTCTAAATATATATAGGCCATGTCTCTACATATATATGCATGTGTGTGTGTGTGCACACACGTACGTGTGTATACAGAGTCTCTAAATATCTCTAAATGTACACACACACACACACAGATATTTAGAGACATGGCCTACACGCACACACATTTAGAGACATGGCCTACACACACACACACGCACACACACACTTAGTGGTGTGGCCAATTTCACAGCCTATTTTTATTGGGATACTTTGTAACGTCAGCAGATGAGTCTCTGAGTAGATTCGAATGGTTCTAGGATTTCCAGCTCTAACTCCGTATCCTATACTTGAAGATTCTTCAGATGTGCTTATTATACATCTTTTAAATACCAATAAAATAATTAAAATGTAAATAATTATACAAAAAAAGGATATTCTCTTTAAATATCAGGATTTTGACAACTGGATAGTGAATACAGGGTTTGTGTAAAATTAACCGTAGGGGAATATACACCTCTAGGAGGGAGTGACTCTAATGGCAAATATTAAGACAAATGTATATTCGTGATCCAAAAGTAACTCCAAGTTGATTCTTTATGAATTTAGCTTCAAGGATTTTATTTTCTTCTGTATAAGCTTTAAAGTGAAAGTGTAGCCACTTGCCGCTGGCTGCACTGTTATCATAAAGTCAGCTCACTTAGTGCTGTCCAATTAAAATAAACTACAGCTGCAATATATCACTATATTTTTTTAAGTATCTGAAAAATACTCTTGCTAAACCCAGCCTCCAAAACTAAAACATAAAGGAAAAGTTATAGTTCACTTGGCAGCCATCTAGTAAAGGATGTTTTGACATTATTTTCATGTTATTAAATGTGCATTTTCCACTTAAAAACAAGAAGCTTCTGTCACAAATGATTTATACTGTAACAATACTTTGTGTGACATAAAAAAGGCGTATAATGGCTTGCCGCTGTTAACCTTTTAAAATAAAAAATGAGAATACAAACTGTATTTTTTTTTTTACTTTGATAATTTCTTTGAGCATTTTTCTCTGCCGCTGGTGACAAAGAGGCTCCATTTCAGTGGTGGCCTATGGAATAAAGTGGCTTTTAAATAAATTGTCCAAATTCTCTCTCTGACTACCTACTATACTTTCACTTAATTTTAAATGACTTTTCCTCTATTGCTCTCTTCTGGTTCTTGCCTGAAAAGAAAATGACAGATCATTTAATCTCTTCTTTATCATCTTTTAACCGACCACGATTTTAAAATGATTTATTTAGGTAAATTTGGGGAAACCAGGGTCTCATGACATGTCTATATGTTTCACTTCAAGCCTGATAAAAGAACAGGAAGCAAAAATTCAAACTCCCCCCTCCTACCTCCTCCCCTTTGTTACTGACTTTATTCTTGTTCTCCTAGCCAGCGGACTTTTAAACTCAGGCTGCCACCAACAGACAGCATTTAGACAATAGAAGGTATGGGAAATCCTGGAATGCAAAGAAGAAAGTAATAACGTAATGCTCCATGTACTGAACTAGCAACTACAGATACAAATAAAAATACAAATATATTATTTCTTGGGTAAGTGGACAGACTAGTCCATATTTATCTCTTGGCTAAAACTGTAAAGATGCATAAGACGCTTTCCAGACATATGTGCGCTGTAACTCTTGAAACAGTTTTCACCTTGCTTGAAATTCCCAGGCTCTCTTAGAGACAATTTCTAAAAGTTATATTTAGATAAAGAACAATGCTGCACCTTTAAGAAAATGTTATTTTTCCTGAGGCCCTATCAAGGTAAATTTCATCAGTATTCAAAGAATGAGCAAAGCACTTCAACAATTTATTTCAATAAAAGAAGACTTAGCTGAAAGGAGTATAAATGATGAGAACTTGCTTTAAACTGATTTATTCCCTGCAGCAATAAAAGGAATGTTTCTTCACTCAGCTGTTTAATATGCAAATATGCAGAGCATCCAGCTTCTGACAGCACATCATTAATAAAACCTTGCACTAAGCAGAGCTCCCGATATTTCATCCTGATGAAAATACATGATGATGATTTTAGACTGTATAATTTCAGAGTTGGAACAATGTACTTCCCAGTGATGGAAACTCAGCAATCCATGGTTCTGGCAGAAGCTTTTTTAATAAGTTAACCTATTTCTGTAAGAGGGGGACATCTGTTTACAAGAACAGCAAATATGAGGAAGCTTGCAAGCAAATGCTATCAGCTGGACAGTCCAAATCTCAGTTTGAGAAACAGCACACAAAGAACTACCTTATTCAGAGGAAGAACACCCACAAATCATTACTTTCATTCATTTATTAAATGACTTACTCTAGAGAAAACCATTGCATTGCTCTATTTGTTTTAGATATTTCATAGCAATTGTGCTGTTATATATGTGCAAGCTTCAAGTAATGCTATAAATTAAGACATCTGTGCTCTGTTACAAGCCAAAAAGAGATTGAAAAGAAATGGACTGGGGTGGGGACACTATTGTATTCAGCCTCATGAAAATAGTGCAAGACCGTCCAGTTCATCAATGTGATCCAATGGCATGTCTCCACTGCTGTCTCCTCTGCTCAAATCAAACAAACATACCTGACCGCTAATTATGGAAAGGTACATCAGAAAAATTCAGGTTTGCCTGTGATTCTTTCATCACTGTTCATAAAAACTTAAACATATATGCTCCCAAAAAAAAACAAAAAAGGTTTAAAAACAGAGGGTTAAGTGTCTATTATTTTTTTTCAAAGGAGAGGAAAGACTGCTCAGCAGTATCGTGCCTTGAAATCTTTCCAATCCGCAATAGGAAATCTGGAAGCTGTGCAGTAATTTTGAACTTTCTAAAGAGCACTCATCATTTCTAATATATAACAGTAAAATACATGTTTGCCGTTCAAGATTAATATGCACGCAGGAAAGTGTGCATATTCATACAAACCTGCGAAACACCGGCACTTATTTGCAATGTTATTGTATTGATAGGTTCTGCCTGAGTTAAACATAACTATTAAGGTTTGGTGGGTTTTCTTGCTTGAAATATTCTATTCTCTAGTCACTTCATTGCTAGGTCAAACTTAAAGAGAGGCACCTTTGCAATGCAAGAACAAAAAAAAGACTTAGTGTTTTAATTCAAAATATTTCTACTATGAATCAATCATTTAGCGTCTTTCAAAGAAGTTTGAAGGGTTTTCCTTTGAATCATTTCCCATTGGGTATCCAAGAAACAAAACATCTTCAGGGCTAAATTTCCGAGGAAGTCTTGCAGGTTTTAGTAAACTTCTCCTAGCCAGTACTTTACATGTTTCTGATTTTCTGTGCGTGGCAATACACCCTCATAACTCAAATGGGATTAACCAATTAAACATTTCCCAGTAGTCTCTAAAATAGCTGCTCTTGGCATGATTTTTGCATGGAACAAACCTCAGCGGGAGGATACGATAGAAATCTTGCACTATTTAAATATAGAATTGGGACATCAAAGAAAGGGTTGTATTGAAATAACATGGATAATTAAGGAAGTGGAGAACAGTAATAACTGATTTACATAAAATGCTAATAGGCCTCTTGACTTGTTTGGTAATTTCTGCTCTAGGCATGGTAACTGTGGGTTCAAATTTGTGTACCAATTTTATTCTAGTGTTGTAGTGTGTAGGTGTGTGCGCATCAGTGCACGATTTTAAAGCACACTGTAGCCATACTTATCTGGATCTGGCAGCATGAATCTTTAACCTTCCCCCTTACCACTCTCCCCCCCAAAACAAAACTCAAATCCAAAAGGAATCTGGAAACTTGACATTTGTCTTCACAAATGCATCAGTGCATTCGTACAAAGTCTAGAGTACAAGGCATAAGGGCCCTTAATTATATGCCTATATGTGTAAGGGTTCAGATAACACATCCTTCCTAGTTTCAGTCACCTTCATATCATGCTGAATTCTGTGTTGTAAATGATTGGAGGGATATTAAAAAGGCTAAAAATGCTCATGACAATTACCACGACTTTAAAACTTTGCAAACAACTGCAGACTAGTGGAAACAACACAATTCCACTGTGCTCTGCCTCCTGATACTCAGACAGGATGATTAGGGCACTGCACCATCACTATAGGTTATAGCGATTTTATACTGTACCCTTGTGCCGTTTGCTTTCGAGAAGAAATTATATGCTCTGAAATTCTTGTTTTATTTTACTCTCCTACTGATCTCTCCTCACAGTGCTACAGCAGCAGTGGCTTTGAGATGTGAATGTGAATGAGTGTCTGAGCTGTTCCTTCAGGACATGTCTGCGTATTGACCTTCAGCTTACCCTGTTTCCCTGTGAGCCCTCTAAGCATGATCCATCGCTTTCTCAGGCCATTCTCCCTTCACCCCATTGATGGGTTTCAGAGCTACTTAAATTTCAAAGTCCTGATGCGTTGCAGCAGTGGCCAGGGCTCAGCTTTGCTCACTTATAGATTGTACAAGGTCACAGTAAGGGAAGGGGAAAAAAAAGCCGGAGCATTTATCAGGATGTATTGCTTTACTTTTTCTATCCATCACAAAGGCGATGATTCTATTTTAGTGAAAATCCATTGAACTCAGATCAAGTCAGATGGCTGTTATCATTGGAAACTCAAGAGCTGTCACACCATAATCGGTACAAATGATGAACACTGAAACGTGGGGCTTGAGGCTGCTTAATGGTCTTTAGTGAAATTTTTGTGTTGCTTTTTAAATTCCACAAAAACCATTTGCTTAAGTAACTTTTTGGTCCGAGACCGATAACGTTTCGTTCTGTAAGGGCAATTGATCTGATTACAGATGATCTCCCAAATGTTACGAAGGGACCTTCCTACCGCGCAAATGCACCAACATACACTATTCCTGTAATTACTTACTTCTCCCGCAGAACTGTAGGCATCCAAATTCTGGTCACCTAACCCAAAATAAATTTTCAGCTCTTCATATTCGGTAACAATGTGCAATGTTAACAAGCACTCCGCTAGTGACTGGTCTATTTTTATGGGAAGGAGTTTTATTTGTGTTCTGAGACAAGTCCAGGTTTGGTAAAGGTTTTTTATTCCTATATTCATCCTTGTCAGGGTGGAAAGGGGGAACGTGGAGAGATGCTTCATTTACCTCTCAATTCTTTGTAATCTGAAAAGGAACAAGTGAGGCACCATATTTTACTAACAATATTAACGTTCTAAATGCACTCAGGAACACCACAAAACTTTTATTAAATGGGTACAGAACGCATATCTTTAATTCAGTACAATTACTTGTGTATTTGAATTACGTCAGGGCTACAATATATGGGAATGAAAAGGGGGTAGGGAATAGCTTTTTCCGTCTGTCTGTCTGGACATGCTAATTATTTTAATACTTAGGCCTCCTTCTTCTTTAGATCAATCATGACAGACTCACCACCTACTTACTTGATTTCATTATACGCACATGAAAAGAACACCTACCCTAGGTTCTAGGGACCCTTGACAGATAATTAAAAATTCAAAGCAACTAAGATAAAATCAGTGGTAGCAAACTACCAACCTTGCTCTGTACGCGAGATGCCAGTCCACCAACCTGAAATGCTCACAAAAAAGCCCTCATTGCTCCAAATAAAAATCCACACCCCACCTAAATCTCCCTCCCTCCGAAGCATGCGCCTGAAAAGATTACTTTTTATAGCCTATCTGCCCAGCCAACACGTTTGCGCTATTTTGCGTTAGTAAATTGCAAAGTCAAGTGGCTCTTTGTCAGCAATTTGTTATCGTGTACACCAAGGGAACTCCAGCTGAAGTGCTTCTACTGACCACACCTCTGGCAGTATGGCGGAAGGAAAAAAATCAATTACTCAGGTAGGGATGTCCTAAGCTATTCAGGGTTTTTTCGTCATTTGAAATTATATTTAGCTCTCCTATTGATTTCTCCTCAATGTGCTGTAGGAGAAGCTTTGAATCATACATACCTTCAAATCATAAGAGATTTCTTGGGGTTAGGGAGCCAACTGTTTGCGCTAGATGATTAATAATAATGCACATTTATTGTTATCAGCATTAAATAAAGTGTGTGCTTAGCACTTTACGCAGAGAATGAAGATGTGAGGCCACATTCTTTGGTTTTAAACTGCTTTTGTGCTCCCCTCTTTGGGACAGCAAGGCCTCTGGTGTGAGTTAGAGCAGCCACAGAGCTGCTCAAATATGTTCTTGGTTAATTATAGCCAATGGTGCGGGTGGGGGGAAGGGGAACGGAAAGCAGAAAATAGCCTAAGCATGCTGGGCTCGGACAAACCAACCTCCCTTCTCGTGATTCTCACTCCTGGACCACCCCCTTGGCAAGGGGTCTAGGAATAGACCCCTCGAGCTGCAATGCAGCTGCCTTCGACAGCTCTGTGAGTGCAGTGGAGTTTCCCAGAGGGCATTTCCAGCTCCTTTAAAGCCCTTTTATGAGCTCAGAGGGGCAGATATCTTATAATAGAAAATTTAAATAGAGCTTTCTATATGCTGGTATCCTATCTTCAAATATATTTGTAAACATGAGACGAAATCAAGTTTTGGGGATCTGTATGTGTATATATATATATATATATATTTTCCCCATCAAAGCAGTGTGTGTGTGTGTGTATGTGTGTGTGTAAGATCACACTCTGCTTTACTGAGGAATCTATATTTTAATCCTAAATCTGATAAACGATCACAACTCACATGGCTATTTTAGATGATGCAA
Organism: Alligator sinensis; assembly: GCF_000455745.1. NCBI lineage: Eukaryota > Metazoa > Chordata > Crocodylia > Alligatoridae > Alligator > Alligator sinensis. Next base: position 5,399,741 of record NW_005841856.1, on the reverse strand, counting down.
GCAGTGTTTCCTGGACTTTTAGCATCCAACCCCTTTGCACCCATGATGTGATATTTACTGCAATAAAAGATCTACTATGATGTAAATGCAACAGATTATCTTGGATAAACGTAGTCTGGTTTCTAGGTATATTACAACATTTTGCATTTAATAAATGATATTATAGTCAGGATTTAATTGTTAAAACTACAACTTTCTGTTCTGGTTATTTGCCTACAAGACATACTGGGGGAAAAAAACGTCCTCAAAACACAAAAGAAAGCACTGCTGTATTTCAAAACAGTCAACTGCTATTCCATATAGCATCGTTATTTAAAAACTTAACCTTGGCTATTCTAGGGACATCTCTGCTATTCTGCAGCATAAAAGGTGACCTAGGGTCTGAAAGAATAAATCTTACAGTATTGACTTAACTGACGAGTGCTCCAATGGCCCACAGTCTAACTCAGGTGGCATGTTTTGTTCTTAATTTCCTTTGAATTGAATTCTTTCACCATGCAGTGGTAGTATCAACAACAGGATTTCTCTGGTCTAATTATACAAGCAAAGACTACGCTAATTTGTCCTTCACCGGTCTTTCTGACATCAGCTATGTTTATAGACAAACCTATACCTGTCCCCTTGCCCTTTCTGGACCATCATCTGGTTCCTATGTTATTTGACAGTATTAAACCACAGCTTCATAAGTGATCTCCCTTATTTTGGGGGTTCCCTGCCATCTCCCCAATATCCTATTCCAAAAGTCTTGCTTGAAATTCTCCCAGCTCGGGGGACAAAGGAGGTAAGAACCGGCACTGGAAAGATTACATCTTCACAGTCCCTGTAGGCCTAGTGTTTTCCTGCCAGGATGAGGGGACAGGCTAAAACCAAGGACAGGATGGGTCTGATCCAGAGCTGACTGTTTTGGGTTCTGTCTCCCATCAAAAGAGGCCAGGACAATCCTGTACACAAGCCATTTGAATGGTGATTAACTGCACTTAGCCTTGGTTGTCCCAGAGCAAAGTGTTAATTCAGCTACTTTTCAGGTACTTAATATGGGACAATGAGCAAAAAAGTCTTGCTTGAAATTCTCCCAGCTCGGGGGACAAAGGAGGTAAGAACCGGCACTGGAAAGATTACATCTTCACAGTCCCTGTAGGCCTAGTGTTTTCCTGCTTTCCTGCCAGGATGAGGGGACAGGCTAAAACCAAGGACAGGATGGGTTTGATCCAGAGCTGACTGTAGGTCTGTAGGATCCCAGGATGAAAGGCTTTGTCTCAAGATAAAACAGTTGTCTATTTTTAACCTGATGTGCTCCTTAACCTCATTCTAGTACTGGTGCATGTCTGCTACAGCAGAGCATAGCTGGGGTTATCCCCAGTAGACGAAGAGGCACAGGATCTGAGCCAAAAGGCCGAATACACCCTCGAAACCCCAGTGCAGTGGAGCAGGACTGGGCTGAGATCACTTGAGTACTGACAGCCCTCACCAAAATTTCCTTAGAGGACCAGTATGTTCTCTTGCAGCTGACAGTTCATTAGGAAAGAAACCTTTCCAAGAGTGTTTCATTTTGAATTGCCATGGGTTATGCCCAAGACATACATAGGCAAGAACAGACCCAGCAAGGACACTATTAGGCAGTTTGGGCTTCGCTCTGGGGATCCTCACGCGCAAGCCAATCCAGCCTGGTTGTTTAGACATGAGTGCAATTAACTCTGGAGTAAAGACATATTCTCAAGGTGATCATAGAAGGGTCTGAGTCTTATGATAAGGCAGGGAAATCAAATCTGTGGGCTTTATTTTTTGTTCTCTTTGAATAGACAGTGACAGTCAGGTAATGCAGAGCCCCACTAGTTCCTGAGTGACTAGTCCATGTAGGAGCTGATGTAATTGTGAACAAAAGTTGGCACATCAACAAATAGGTAAGAGGCTAACTTACGGTTACAGTCAAACGCAGGACTCGGCAGCTTCATCAAGTCTCCTTCTTCCATGTATCCATATTTCTGTAAAATTCACATTAGCTGTTCAATCTAAGGAGCCGACATCTGAGAATGATGATGAATCTGAACCTTGCGCAGGATAGCCTGGAGCGGTGTGTTGGTAAAACAATTCATTCAGTTCCACAAAGCCAGAATTATAAATAACTATATCGTAATTTGAACCTTCTTGCCAAATAAGGGCTTAGGCCCTCTATCTTTCATCATGACAGAAAGAAAGACCTTCAGCATCTAGTCTATGTGGTCGAAGAGCTCTGACACCCATCTCAAAAGTCTGAGAGTTGTAATCAGCTAATGACTGTTAAGTGAAATCCTCACGATAAACACTAAATGTTTGTCCTCTGGCCTATTTCTGGTGATTCATCCCACAGAGTAATGAAAATAATTAAAAAAAAAAATAAGTGGCACAGTGGAAATACATACAGAGCATTTCGTGAGAATTTGGCTCAGTAACAAAGCAGTCCTATTAAAAAATAAGATGTGTATTCTCTACAAAACTCACTGTCACTGCTAAAGC
>NW_005841856.1:5382190-5397217 GCF_000455745.1 Alligator sinensis | reverse complement strand
CTTTCCCTTCCTATGCCTAATCCTTCTTCATAGGAGAAGTGGAGTAAAGTGGGCCACAATTAGTCCCGCATCTCAACCTGGCGAACAGAGACAGGAGAAGGGTGGTAGACCACAGCAGGTACCATGGCAGGGACTGGCATGCAAAGCGTGTATCCCCTTCACAAATAATGGTTTTATATTCACTCCCCATCAGCGGGAAGAGCACGTCATCAGAGCAAGGTTAGATGGCAGCAGCTACCATAATTTCTTGATATTTTAAATATATATTTAAGGAAATTCGGAAATAAGGTTAGGAGACGGAGTGAGAGGTACGGACGTTCAGCCTAGTAGCCATGTGTAACTATGGCGCAAATCCGAGCATCTCTAGTGAAGAGCACCGCCACATCTGAGCCATCAGGAAAACAGATATTAATAAATCAAGCTGGCTATCTGTTTTAATTAGGCCCTTGTCTGTGAACCTGGAATGCGTTCGGATTTAATGTGTTGCCTCATAGAAAAGGCAAGCTTCTTAATAGGCTGGACGTTAGCGGAATGAAATCAAAACTTTTATCTTTACTTTTTTAAATCTCCTTTTTCAAACACTAATCTCCCTATGAAACAATGTAACAATGCTCCTATTAGGTAAGCAAGGGACAGAATGGATGCAAATCCCCATTGAATTAATGCACCTACTCCTTAGTCAGCATTGGGCCTTCCAGCTTTGACCTTGCCAATCAGCATGTCTGGCTTTTCCCATTTCCCAGTGGCTCAGGGCTCATCTTCTCTCTGAAGAAATCAACCCCAGTATGTGGCACCTTCTCAAATTAGCACCACAGACCAGGGTGGTTTTAAGAGTCTAATTAGCCTTAATTGAAAGACGTTGTCCATTTTTTGATAACCTCTATAGTATTTAAACAGGCAAATTAAATATTGCAGTTTTCCATAATATATGGTTAGTTTATAAGAAGAAGATGTTCAAGCCTACCAGTAATATCCTGCAGGGTCAAATTTTAACAGAATGAGGATACAACCTTGGGATCCTCTTCCTGCACATGGTACCGACTGCAAAACGCTGGTGAAAGGTCACCAGTGCAGTCAAACTTTGAATATTCTGTTAAGATACTGAAGTCTCTCATTCCTCCACTATCTTTTGTCCCTATCAGGTTTACCTAATAGATGATCCTAACAATTCACATTGGCAGTCCTTTGTAGTGTAATGAACACTATGTGGTCTGATGAATGCAACCACTGCACAGAAAACGTCAGTTCTTTCATTAAGAAAACCTTCCCAAGTTCATCGTATTGAACCAGGGCTCCAGCTATTAGGCTGATACATGACACAGTCAATTCCAGTTACACTTTAAGTAACTATTCATGTTCGGTGAATTCAATTTTTAAAACTAATTTATGTGTGTTTAGATATTTACTTGAATGTGCTTTTCTTGTAATTCGTTACCCAGATGCCTTTTCCTGGTTTTAATTTTTGGTACTATCATAATAATAAAATGGGTCGGGGGGGGGAAATCACAGTACCTAATAGATCCTGACACACAAAGCACACGGATCACACACCGAAAACCAAGTCAGCAGCATTCTAGCATCCCATATTTGTAGAGACCTTTGAATCACTTTCAGGCTGAGTAAATCACTATGCAAACTGGGAATAAATATGTGCATTTTTTTTTTAACAGTGACTATCACACTTTCTCTCTAAAAACCCCGATACCAAGATGAGCAGAAATAGTTCCTCTTCTTATAGAATTATCAATTACTAGCATGCAAACTATTAAAGTTCATAATTTAAAAAGTTCAACTGAAGTTGGTGCTACACAGGAAAACTCGCCCCTTTCATTAAGAAAACCTTCCCAAGTTCATTGTATTGAACCAGCTTTCAGCTATTAGCCTGTGAGGTGAAACCATCAATGCCACTATAGTCTCAACCCCTTTTAAACGTCCTGTTGTTATTCCTTCTCGGACTTTCTGGATTTACAGTTAACAATTAGAGGACCCTAAAAATGAAAATTTTACTTTCATTAAAAGCTTCTAAATAAACATAGCCCTGCATAACACACACGGCCTGGTGACATTACTGTCCTTTGTAGAAGTATCTGGGTCATTTACTGTGTATACAGATCATAAAGCATTTGTTTATAAGCTTTAAAAAATGGCATCTATACATATCATTTGAATACTGACAGCAGAAATGCAGTTTTCAACCCAGGTATTCACAGTGAGAGGGGTGGCTACCACCTCTGAACTATACTCCAAGACAATCTGCATGAAAATGGGCTTGTTTTAAATGTGAGCTACAACATCACCGCAATTTTCAAAAGGCAGCTATAGCCTATTGTTCCCAAAGTTAACACGTTAGAAGACTAGTGTGAGCATGTTCGTGGAATAACAATCCTTTCCTCAGTATACCACCATTCATAAGAGAAATTACAATTACGGCATGCAGGGAGTTTGTGGCTTGACACAGTGTGCAAGCCGAGGAGGGGGATGCCCTTCAAAGTTAGAGGGTAATCATTATTGACCTTGTGCATTCAAGGCAGCATAGCCAGCTTCTATATAAAGCAGCTTACTGAGAGGTCACTGTAAGCACTAGTAAAGAGAAATAAAAACAACAGAGTAGAACAGAGTAATGCAAGTGGATTAAAAATGCTTATGCAGATTCGACTACTGAAGATAAAGGAAACCGATTCACAAGCAAGATTTTCAATTGCTGTTCACATTTACGGCTATGTATCACAACAAGGATTATTAAGAACAATACCTAATATTGTGCCATTGTTTATGCTTTCTGCAAAGTTTTTCACTCACTTCACCACATACAATTTTGAGCTCTCTCCTTCAATCTCCCGGGACAACTGGTTAGAGCAGAGAACCATCCATCAGAAATTTGGGTTTTAAACCTCGGCTTTCCATTAATTCACAGTACATTCGTTACCCTTTCTTTGTTTAAATTTACCTGCCTGCAAAATAGGTACAATAAAAAGCTATCTAGCATCTCTCAGGCTTAGGTCAGCACTATAAAACCTGCAGTTGGTAAAGCACGCTGATATCCTTGAACAAAAGATACTAAATCAGTAAAACATTAATGATTTTATTTCAAAAGTCATATGGGTTGGGTTAAGATATGTTGTTTCAGGGGATTAAAAGGTGCAGGATGGAAAGCAAACATCTTGAATACACTGTCATTTTCTTTTAAAGACAAAGGTTATAATAAATAATTTCTCTGCAACACAAAGAAAACTCCCATTTCTCTCTCTCTCTGGTTATTCAACTGAATAAGAGTAAGCATCAAACTGGATCTGCATGTTTTTTTTCTGCTCAGGACAAAGAAAAGAGTTGATAAAGTAAAAAAAAAAAAAAAAAAAAAGGATTGAGGTCATCCTATTTTTATTTATTTTTCCATTCTTCTATGCAGATTAAAGTTCAATAGAGAAGGCACATAATCAAACCCTCTGACCTTTCTATGACCCAGATGCTAATCCTAGTCTATGTGCAGACACGATGGCTGTATAATTTGGCCTGGGTTAAACTAACCTCTCTTGTCTATTGGATGTTTCCTCCTAAGAACACCAACCTTCTGTGTATCCAGGAAACTGGCAATCTTAACGTACTGAAAACCTCCAACCAGAAAAGTCAATCACTCTTTTTAATAGACGGCTACAGTGTCCCGGAAACAATTCACTAACATGACCATGCTGCCCCCTTAAACTTGCCCTTCCTCCAAGCAGTTTCCCAAAATATGTTTCATTTTCGAGATAGATTTATTACAGCCCTGTTATCACATCCATACTGTTACTGAAAAGATAAAAATAAGAAAGACCTTACAAGAAGATGCTGCAGCAATAGCTAAATCATAAATGTTTGATAAGGAATGGCTAAATCCAGATAAATAACTGTTCAATCCCACTTTGTGTTAAGCAGATAAAGTCATACAGGAAATCAATGTGATCTATTGAAAGAAAAAAAATGTCCAGCTTGGGGAGTATGCGATATCACAGGATGTGCAACGTTATAAATTGGTTGCTTCCTAAGTACGATGTAAGGAGAAGTGACAAAGTTTTTATTTATTTATTACAGTGGGGAATGGAAAAATTTGATGTGAAATTCTTTATTTGTCAACAGGGCAAACATGGGCAGCAATCAGGTAGGTGAGCCTTCATAACCTTTTTCCTCCCCCTCTTAAAGAGAATATATAATCCTCTCTAGGGATAAAAGGGTCTTCAGTCACCCGTTAGCCCTGGGCTCCTTTTAAGCACAAGCTGACAGATGTGCTGAAATTATAAGTGAAGTTTTGTGATGTTGACTCCTAAAGCAGAGATCATTAAGGTTGAAATTAGTATCTCCTCCCAGCCATTCCGATGTTAAAAACTTCTGACACCATGTCTAATTGGACAACTTTACCTAGTGGGGATAGTGTTAAATTTTATCCTACTGACTTCTCTCTGCATTGTTACATCCCTGCTCCAATTCAAAGGAATCAAAACAACTCTTCTTTTTTTTTTTTTTTTATAAATCTTTTACTTACGCAAAACAAAAAAATCTGCTTATGCAGAAAGACATCTCAAGAAAAGGCATACGAGCACTGCTACATATCGGAGTAGTTTGCTGAGTATCGTTTAAGGCTATATTCCTTCTGACAACTGTTTTTTAAATAACACGCAATAAAAAAAATCTCAAGACTGGAGAAATAATAAACAGATGTCTTAATATTTATTAGCAGCTGTAGTAGAAATTCTTGTTTCAAAATGTAAAATGCAAATTTCTGGAAGCACACAATTATTTATTTATACTCATCTATCTATGCATAGTGGAAGAATATATTTTTAAACAAGTGTTTCAAGTATTCTATGTCTAAGTGCTTATATCTGAATAAACCTACAGTGAATATATGTTTTTATTAGCAGCAAGAAGTGCTAAAAGATACATGATGGAAATCACCTTAGAATTTAGATCAACTAACAAAACCTGTGATCTAAAAAGCTTGTTAATGTGCTATTCGCATTACCATTTATCGAACATTGTTGAATTCGATGCGTTTGCTAATAGCACATCACCTGACCGACACTGGATTAGGTTGAAATGAGCAAAGCCAACTTTCTGAGCATGATATAGCACAGTCTGGTGTGACTACACTTTTAACTAGTATTGTCTAGTGCTGGGTGTTTAAAGGAAAATTCAGCCAGTGATGTGAAGCAGTTCAAATAAAGTTCTCACTTTTGTCTAATGAGAAGAAGGTAGCAGATTTAAATGACAGTGAAAAGTAAAGGAAAATTGATTGTGCAACTACACCAAGATCATAAAGTCAAATGACATGCATCAAAGTGTTTGAAAGTGCAATGCTTTTTTTTTTTTTTTATTGAGGGCTGTACCTTTTCTGTACAGCAAGTGAAGACTGATGCATTGTATTAATAGCACTAACAAATTAAAGAGATTGGTAGTGTTGATAATAAAAGGTACATTTAGTCACCAGCTTCGGTCACATCAGCATACCCTGTACTGCAAATTTCAGCTTCACTGGGCTGAAATGCACCTATGGCTTCATCCATACTGGGCAGCTGCCCAGGTCTGCTATGCATCTAGATTAAACTACATTGCGCTCATGCAGAGAACAAACATAACTCAAACTTCTGTTCCACTAGCTTGCCGTGCTTCCTCTACGGCACTTCACTCACGTGTCAGGTTGCTGAAGGCCAAAAAATGCTAACACACATATGTTGCCCTAATTACAGACAGGGAAGATGCAAACATTTTGGACTCGGTTCTACGTTGAAAAGCTGTGCTGTGTTACAGACAGCGTGGAGCTGAACTCAGTGGGATTTCTGGCAGTTAATGATTCTCACAGTAAGCGCGAGTCTTTTCTGCTCCCCGTGAGCTTTCATGCTGTGCAACTACTGCACCGAACCTACAGGGAACATGCCTTTCCACCCCATGCCAACTGTGCTCCTGGTAGGGCCAGCTTTGGTCAGGCCCAGCCAACTTCTCCCTGTTGATGCTAAGCATTGGAAGGCAGGAACACAAGGAGAGAGGCATTACCTGGGTTGCGTCAGCTTCCAGGACAAGGCTAGGCATCTCTCACCTGCATTCTCCTCCCACTCCCAATCCGTCTACTGACATGCCCTAGCTTACCAGCATGGCTACTCTGGACCATCCCAAGCACCCAAGTGGCTGTGAAAACACTAGTTAGGGTGACTCTGGGTACTGCTCAGCGCACTTGCTGTTAGTAAACATACAAAGTAATAAGCAAAAAAAAAAAAATATTAACAGAAAACACTGCCAGGATGTGTATTTACAGGAGCACGTAAGCATGAGGAAGCAGCCAGACAGGGTAATGCACTCGGGGCATGAAGTGTTTGTGCCCGATTAAGACAGCGAGATGGAGAAGGCTGCATTTGTATTAGATTAGAGATCTACTACTGAGGGTGCTCTACCCACTTCCACTCGTGGCGACCAGAACTCAGGAGCAAAAAGGACCACGATTCTCATCCCGTATCTACATAAGTAAGTATAGGTAAGTCAGCCAGTCTCTTAGAGAAAACAGCGGTGGCATGCTTTTGAACTAAAACACGTCAAAGGTGTTTTAATTCAGAAGTGCACCGCCACCATCTTCTGCGCGCTGACGCACATTTTGCTGCTTATACAACTGCACGTGACACAGCACTGTGCGTGTCAGCTCCTGTGCTAAGCACACTCGAGTAATCGCACGTCTCGGATCTCTGGTGCATCGCAGCACAAAGAGGCATGTGTATAAATGCCCTTACAAATCACCCAACACCTTGTCGTTCATTGATGCTATTGCTGGGAGAGCAAACAAATTACAACACTAGTGTTACTAGCATGAAAAGGTTCTTAATTTGGATTACATTTGATGTAATGAAACCTGAAGCTCTGATAGCAGGGAAGCTGGGGTGTAAGTCTACGTACGGGATAGAATGGGGAGAAAAGGTTGAAAACTAGCCAATTATGATACTCCTCATCGAGAAAAACAGTGTAAATGCAAATCCAATAGACATCTTCTAAATATAGTCTGATTTATAAATAAGACTTCACATCATGGATTTGTTTACCCTCATTTGGTGATAATTGTTCACAGCAGAACATATCAGAAAATTCTGTAATAGGAACCACAGCCAGGAAATGTTAAATAATTAATCCCCCTCCCAGCCACTTGCATTTCTGTTGATATAAATGACCGTATAATTCCAAACCCAATTATCACTACTTAGCCATTCCATTTTGTAGTTAAAATCCCACAAAATTAAAGTGCATCAATTGTTAATGGTAATAGACCAGACAAGGGATTAAAGATTATTTTAATGTTTATTTCCTGTCAAGAGGTTTTTTGGCAGGAAGCACTATAGACAAAAGGCTACACTCATATGAGATTCATACAGTATATTTAAATCTTCTAACTTCTAAAAACATTATGGATATAATTACTTGTTTAATTTACTTGTTCCCTGAAGATACTGATGGGGTTCATCAGGCCAACTTTATTATATTTGCTTCGCAAAAATCACAATACTGTTCTAACTTTTCAAGCACCGTTCAGACTCTGTATAAACACAAAGATAAAAAATAGAGCACAGGACAAATTGTGCCAAAATAAAAACAGACTCTGAAGGAATACCTGCATTTTGAACCAACTCCTGCTCATTTAACCAACTTTTTCAAGTGGGACTATGCACTGAACTACACATTTGCTGGCAGGATCTGATGCTGTACACTTGTTCTAAAACACTATCTTCAATACAGTAGAAATTCATTAATCCCAGCACTCTAATTTACCACTCAAAATAGAGATCTTTCTTCACTTCTCAGTTAAATGTTAATATAATCACAGGTCTCAGAATACCAAGATCTATTTGCTTTTCTAAAGTACGCTATATCGGGAGTGGGGAATCTACAGCCTGTAGGCCAGGTCCGCAGAGCCATTTATCTGGTCCACAGACATGGGGCTTCAGCAGCATTCAGCAGAGGAGGGGCTTTGGCAGCAGTTGCTTTGCCCTGCTGCTGCAGGCGCTCTCCTCCTGCCACCATGGGGGTGGGAAGCGGGCACGGTGACTGGGTCCTAGCACCCACCTACCTGGCTCTAACCCAGAGATGGGCAAAATATGGCCTGTAGGATCCAGCCCGCCAACTGATTGGATCCAGCCCGCAAGTGGGCAGCAGCACCAGCTCCAGCAGCCCCGTGGGTCCTGGCCAGGCAGGGCTGCTTCCAATGTGTCGGGCGTGTGCTCTCTCTCTGGGTCGAGGCTGCCACCAGCATGGAAGCGGAAGCATGAACCTGCCCACAGCTGTAGCATGCCCTGCCTTGTTTCCCCCTCCCCGCAATTACAGGCCCTGGGGAGGGGTGCGGGGGCAGGCTACAATTGTGGGAGGGTTCAGATTTCTGCACTGGTCACAGCCTACAGCTATAGCATATCTCACCTCCCCCCACCCCTGCACAGATCTGGAGCCCTGACTTGGAAGGAGCCAGCTGCATTTGGGCAGCTGTGGATGCAGGTGGCAGGTGGCAGTTCTGGACCTGCACTAAAGCCGTGGGTGGCTGAACTCTGACTTAAAGCTGTGGGCAGGTTTGGGGTTCCCTACTGGTCGCAGCCCTAGGATGGAGGGACGGGGAGAGAGAGACGGGTGTGGCCCTCACCAGGTCACCAAAACTCGTCAAGTGGCCCGCCAGCCAAAATAATTGCCTACCCCTGCATAACCTGTACTGGGTCAATCCAGTCTGCCGCCTTAAAAGGTTGCTAATCATTGCACTATATCACAGAGCATTATAAGAAGCAAATCACAACTCTCCAACATAATTATCTAAATAAATTAACAAAGAGCTGCCAATTGAGCAAATTGGGATTCAAAGGGATTTTTTTTTTTTTTTATTTTGCTTGCTGATTTAGGTTTCTTCCCTTAGGCCTTGATGCAGTCAGGTACTTTAAGAGCATGTCTCATGTCAGGCGCTACAGTGAGGCTGCTTATCTGCTAAAATTGACACACGCACATAAGTACGTGAATGAACCAAAGCCTTTCTTGTGAAGTCACAAAATCCAGTAACTGTCAATAGTCATTCCAGTTATTTGTAAAGTTAGGTGCACAGTTCCTCCGTAGTTAGACTGTTGTAACTTTGGACATCTGGCTTTGATTTTCTTTTCTTTCCAGCAAGAAGAACAAAGTACACGTTGCAAATACAAACAGAAGAAAAACATTTTCATGAGTGTGTGTTCACACTTGCCGTTGTCACTGAGGAAATAACATATTCCAATAATCTCCAACCTCGGCCACTTGTAACACTGGAAATTCAGCGTTCTGTTTCCTTTTTTTTTTCCTTTGATAAACTCTGGATCTTCAAACAGCCAATGAAGTAATACACTAAATCACAACACCACCACAATACATAGTCACCTCATCTTATGGTGATGCCAGTTATTTTTTGGCTCACAACATTTTCTCACCTGACAACAGGAGTAAATTTGTTCTTTGCCTGAGTCACCTTTCATTTTTTCCCCTTTTGTATATTTTTTTGCTTCAAAAAAAAAAATCCACTACAGGAAGCAATACGGTGGTAAAACTTCAATGCTGACTAAGGAAAGAGTTTGTTAAGTTGAAGTATGGTGCTGAGCAGTTCTGAAAAGCTTCTGATCTCTCTCGGACAGCATCTGGCATCTAAGTCATCAACTGGTGAACAGTGGTTTAGTCACTTAAACATCCCGAATGGTGTGCACTGAAAGCAGTACTAATTAAGAAAGGCTGAACCAGCTGTTCATCCCGGACTACAAATTAGTACAGGAAATGATACTCTCGTACATGTCTGAAAGTAAAGGAAGATTGCAGAATTAAAATTGAACTTTGACCTTTTCTTCTCCTTTCATTGGCAGGCATTTTCTACCGAAAACTTAAACTTCCTTAGCTTAGCTGAGATTTGTGAGATGAGGTAGACATGCTATGGAAACCTATTCCACAACCTTTCAAAAAGCATGAAATTTACTGTGAGTAGACCCCTCAAGCTCCCTGTTCAGCTCTGATTTAAAACTATGAAAGTCAGCCTACCAAGAACCCTTCCATTACCATAAATACCTTGCTGTCACACCCTATGCTAATTACTTGGTTCTTAAAAAGAGTTTAAACAACTGACCCATGAGCAAGCATCCAAACTTCACATTCTCAACTGACCATAGCGGCCTCTGGCCTGCGTCAGGAATTATTATTATTCAAGAACTTAAAGAAGAAAATCAATCCATCCATCCTAGGAGTTCTTCCTCCCAGACCCAGCAGCACAAACCTGATGCAGAGAATAACAGGTTTGGTTTTCCACCTGGACTGCAAAAACCTTTATAATTTCTTATCGCATTCAAGACTTTGAGTTCTTATTAATAAGAGGAATTAGAATCTTTCTATGGAAACCATATTTCCCTCCATATTCCACATGTTCCCTCTCTCCTCCTCAAATCATGGTATTAATAATGTCCTCAACCATGAGTAAAGAACATGTTTGAATTGTATGCCCTCTTTATGGATTTTCTGTTTCAGCAATTTGAAAAATGGCAGTGCTACCCCCATTTGAATTTTTCAGTTTGTTTAAGTCCAACAGGAAGACCATTTTAAAAGTTACAGTATATGGTCATGAGAAGCATAATTGTTCTCCATCGTTTCTTGTGGTGTCAGCTGCCAAAATAAAAAGAACAGCAATGATTTTTGGTATTGCCAGCATATCAAGCACACAGGGACTCTCTAACTATGGCAACGAGGAATACATGATTTAATAAGGGAAAAAAAAATATTTTTTTTTAATTTCTCAGCACACAGTAAAACAAATAGACTCCATGCCGGGCAGGCAGCTAGGACCACAGTGCATTGTTTTAAATTTGCAATTACGAAAGGAAAGGAAAGGATTCCATTGTGTGGCAATCTCTTTAAAAGATGAGTTATGGATTGGCGATAGATAGATAGATAGATAGATAGATAGATACATAGATAGATAGATGCTCCCCCTGCCCCCATGATACATATACTCAACATAAGCAAATGCAGAGTCTGATTCTGTAGTCCCTACTTCTATAAAACTTTGATGACACAAACAGGAGTCAGTTAAGGAATGCGGTATCAGCCCCTTAAAATTAACATCACTCACTTTCATGTCCCTTGGAAAGCTGGATGGCTCAAGGAAGTGACATGGGTTCAAATCAGTCCATGCCAGGAGTGACTAAAATGTGCTCGAGTCTTACACGCAGCTACAAGGAATGAGTTAATGGTCTCAGTCCAGTGGACAAGTGAGCACATCACAAAATTACTGGAAGACCTGCCCTCCCAATTTGGCAGCTGTAGTAGATGGACCATGGATTAGCCAGGCACATACAAACTCAACTACCCCCTTCTTCCCTGGTCTTGTACCTTCCACAGGAGGACTGAAAGACTGAGAATAAATTTCTACTGTCCAGCAGCTTCTTACTCTTTGTCTGGGACCTTTCAGCAGCACCCCATTGCATACACCCTGGCTGCCCAAAGCAAAGCACAACAGAATACAGGAAAGGGCATCATTAGCAGCAGAATTAATGGTCATGGTAATACTAATGATTACTAGGAAACAGTCAAGACCTTGAAGTAGAGATCATTAATTTTCAGAGGCATAAATGCAGTCAGGTGCCTAAACTCCAGCTCCAAGTCAAGGGGAATTGGGTATCTCACTGCCATTTGTGCCTCCTAAAATCCCCCTGTGTCATTTTAATATTTGCAAAGTGCTGAGCACACTGTTGACACTTGATAAATACACAATAATTATTAATGTCTGAGGTGAGCATGTAAATCCGGGTTTATCAACACAATGACAGTCCTCAATGTGTTCAACAAGGTGAGCAAAGAAAGAACACGTTAGGAACTCGCTTGCTGTACATTTGAAAGTATGTACATCATTGCTCACTGAACTGTGTGGCTCTTTTTTGGTGAGTGAAGTATTACTTTTATTAATGTATGCAAAAATAAAACTGAAAGCACATACAAAGCAATAAAACGATATTGGCCCAACGGAGTTCAAGAGTAAAACGGATTATGAAGGAAATTAAGAGAGTAGATAATATAAAATATTTCATGCGATCAGGATTAGCCATTTTCCATTTAACAGAATTACTGTTAAGGTTTTCTGATTGGGCCCTTTTGGTTACTACCATAGTAATAAATAATGCCTAGTGGCCCAACTCTTCCAAAGGTGATGCTCTGAAAATGCCATAACAGAGTTACCTATTCATTCTCTCTCTCATTCACTCCACTCAAGTTAACGAGGAACCAGAATATTTTTTTTTTATTTTGCTTTTTAATTGCTTGCTCTGCAGATTCACCCTCAAACGAGATTCATATCAAGTCCATACTCCCGTAGCTCTGCTGGCTAAGCAGTGGCAAATGAAATAAAAGTCATTTAGTTACCAAGATGACCAGTTACAACTATGAATCCACAGGCGGGCCAGATGCAAGATAACAGCTCTTCATTTTATGTCATCACCATCATGACCAAAAGTGGTTGTTACAAGAAAGTAGTCAGGAAAAGGAAATAGCAGAATTCACAAAGAACAAAAATTCCAAGAGGTATGGACGTTGAGAGAAGGACAGTATAGATACCTTATGTTCTGCATCTCCTTCGAGATAAAATTTACTTAAGAATATTAAATACCCTATCAATAATCTCTTACGGTTCCTCAATATAACACTTGGGTTTTCCCCTCACTGAACATAAAACAGAAGTTTAAATGAAAGAAAAGGCTCTGGGAGTTTTGCCACTGACCTCAATGGGGCCGTGATTTCACCCTCTGAAAGTGGAAGTGCATTCAGTGAGACAGGAGCTGAATCATAAACTTGGCGAAGTTGAGCTTCAGCAGCTGTGATTATCATTATTACAGGTGAGAGATTCTTTTTCTTTTTAAAATTCATCCTGTCCTTGCAGTTGGCATTTTTTCCCCAGCTTCTTCTCTTCTAACTCAATAACATGCTTCGCTTTGAACTATCATGATTTAATTCATAACACCTAATGGATGTCTTGACCCCTTTTATCAATGGCAGAAAGGCTGTCAAATATCCCTGATATTCAAACATGTATATATTATGGGACAAATTAATGCCTGGGTGTAATTCCATTGAAATCCAGGGAGAAAGATCAGAGAGGCGTTTAGCCCAATCTACCTTAACAGGTAGGGAAGACAGGAAAACTTTTTTCACCCTGCCACGCTAGAATTTTTGCACCTGGGGTTGGAGGAAATGTTAAGATGCAACTATTTGACAGAGTTCAGATCGCTGGCAAATAGTTTATTATGGCCCAGCTTTTATTCCCTGATTTCAAGGGACGTGGGCTCCTGATGAAAACGGCGGAATAATTCTTGCCTCGGTGTGTAAAATCAAGATCAATTTAGTAACCCACTCCTCTAATACTGTATGTGCAAAGAAATAATTTAGACTCCTAGTTAATTTGAGTATTGAACTGAAATTCTGCAGCTGCTTTCTGCCAGTCCTGAAAACAGAAATTAATTTCAATGACCAAGTCGAATGGAGTGCTGCTCTGTCAGGTAATTAGTCATCGTCTTTTGCTACTCAGGGTCTATCACTGTGCTAATCCATACATAAACCCCAGCATTCCCCTAGTCACTCACAATCTAAAGGGCTGTTTAACTACCTATTTCACCCATTCAATTCCACCCCAGATATCTGCAGGAAAATGAGCATTCTTTTATGTTTAGCTTTCTTCTTCCTATTTATTGCCAGCAGAATTAATGCAACTGATTTACATTTTCTTTTTTCTGTTTGATCAAGTCTGCTGTTGATTAAGTAGAGCTTAGGGGAAAAAATTATACTCCCGCAGCTTTCCTACTTGACTTGCCAGTTTATTAATGAAAGAAGCAAAGATATTGATGGCCCAGAAAGTACAAGTGCAGCAATTAAAGGGTATGTCCTTCCAAGCTTCTAATTAAAAAAGAGTTCTTTTATATTAAAAGATATAGTCCATTGTCATATTTATATCTGATTCTCACTTTTGTTGTTTTGTTTTTCCTCTGTTTATTCTTTTAACAGAAATCTACTGGGAAAACTTAGACTGAGCAGAATAAAGAAACTTTCTTTGACAATCAATTTCTGTAAGCTTTGTTCCCACAAGGCTGCAGTTTTAATCATAAAAAAGCCCCAAACCCATATCTTTCGAAGTAAAATACCTGTTCACAAAGACGGTTTTCAAGGCAGACTCCTGGTTCTTTTTATCTTTTTGAAAATTAGCCTTTTGTGCAAAGTACAGAACTTGTAAAGCTTTAAAAAAAAAAGACCTTCCGCTCCTAATTTCCACAGCATACAATTGAGATATTACATAAGCCTACATATATCTGTCTCGCATCAGGTTTTAAGATGTCTTTAATAAGTTTACACTTTGGAATTACTTCTAGAAATTATTTGAAGTCAAATGTTTTTCTATTTATTCATTGAATCAGATGTTTCTACATACTGGGATAAATAATGCCTATTCCCTGGAAGGGGTTGAAAACAGGTTCGTTTTCCCCTCTGTCTCCTTGTACGAGCCCTGAGAACAATAGATGTTCTTGAGCTCCGAGGCAGCAAAGACTTCTGTTCGTTACCAGGTCCGTAGCGGGCAGCAGAGATATAGGGACACGTGTATATGCCTGTGCTGGGGAATGGACACTGTGCCGTTATTAAACGTGGCGTGGTGAACCTAGATCACAGAGTCTCGCGGAGCATCCAGGAGGACAGTATGTCCTCTTGAAAACGAGGACAAGAATTCACCCTACCACCTTTGGCATTAAAATTGCCTTTTACAGATACGTTGTGCTATCCATGGGCTGGGCATGATTTCCCATTATTTCTCCTTGAAGCCTCAAAGACATGAGATGCGCGTTGTTTCTGTTGATCTGCTATTAACCTAAAATTATTCTTGCAGAGAAAGAGAGAGGGGTGTTCTAATGGACCTTTTGTGATTGAAATTTTCCAATCACTTCTAATTTTAACATGACTTCATACAAATGGTGACCCTCACAAGCACCACTTGAAAGACACAGAAGCTTT
>NW_005841856.1:5381832-5382180 GCF_000455745.1 Alligator sinensis | reverse complement strand
CTTTTCTCTTCTCTGACCCTTTTTCCCCTCTAGCCTTACACTCTCGGCACCATTGAAAAGCCAGGACCATTAAGTTGGTGTCAAGTGGCTGTGCTATTCATATTCTACTATAGTCAATGACAATTAACACTGCCATTCAGAAAAGCCGGGTACTGTATTACACAATAAAAAAAAGATGATGTTATCTGGAGCTCAAAAATCAGCAATGTTGAGACTTCCACTCACATTTTGCTCTTCTACTTTTAAGTTGTCTTTACGCGGGGGGGGGGCAAAGTGAGAGAAGTGGAAGAAACCTGTCTGCCTTCACGACCATTTACCCTGCAGTGTGGGTCCCTGAGGAGCTGGGGG
>NW_005841856.1:5374783-5381801 GCF_000455745.1 Alligator sinensis | reverse complement strand
GGGGGGGTAAGGAATCAGAATCAGGCTGAAAAAATCCACTACTGCATCAAAATTTAGGTTCAATAATCCAGCCTCTAATTTTTCACCATTAATTAAGGAGAAACCACTGGTTTTGAGCACAAATTCCAGCACATGCCTGACATGCCGGTTCAAACAGCAGTCGCTGCAGAAGTCAGAATCGACCTCTACAACTTACACACCCTGTAAAAATGGCAAGAGCAAAGCTTAGACGTGCACCAGAAATATCCATACCAACATCTGTTTTAATAGTTCTTTGTGGCTACTAGCATTCAGCCCTCCATCTTTATGGGAGCTTTCCCTAGAAAATTCAGCAGGCATAACATTGTTCTCAGGAGGTATGATGCATCTTTGGTGACTCCAAATTACAGTGTGTCTTCTGAAGGCAAGACTTTTCTTCTGTTCTCCTACTCAACTTTAATAACAAAGCTGCATCTTTTACACTTTACTGTATCTGCTTTACATTCCAGGAGGAATTTTAGAAAAAATCTAGTTACCAGCTGAATTTGAAGAGAAGAACACCCAGGGTCCCTACCCTTGCAAAAATTGCCACAGGAGCCTTTCGCAGTTGTTAGGAATGAAGAAAAGCTCCAGTTCATGACTACATCATTGTTTGTACCTGTACAAGGGGAGTGTACTGTGCATGTGAAATACAACATTTCCAGTCTGGTAGGGTTTTGCACTCACTTTCTGCAGTGGTAAATGGTTACATAAGGTACAGAATGTCAGTAGAAAAGGCTATGATTTTTCTGCCTTATCTGCTAGAAAGCACAGTTCCTCTTGGCTACATACTGGGACATTGATTCACCATAGAGCCAGTGAGCAGAGGAGTTTATTGAATCAGAAAGACCATTCCTTGCAGCACCTGATTATGTCAGAGGCTCTCCGACTGAGTAGTGACCAAGTCAAGCCATGCTTGACTTAATGAGATCTGATGAGATCACAGCCTGGAGTGCCATGGCTGTGAGATTAGTATATTAATTGCTTGAGTCCAAGTTACGCAAGTGAAATAATCTTGCAGCTGGATGGGAAAATGAATGAATCCTTTGCCACCCTAAATGTTATGTCTTAAAAACCCACTGACTTCACAGTATGATACAAAGCACATTATTACAGTGACATGTCATTCTGTTTCAGGCTCAGCTGTATGCTGGGCTGGGGACTGTGAACTCCCTCGACGGCTCTCTTGGGGTCACTCTTCTAATAGGCTGCAGGGTTCTGTGGTCAACTTGGATGTCAGGTGTTTCTTCCCACCCCCTCCCCTTGCTTCCCATCTCCCAGTTATGGGGTTATCTGTTGAGAGTATTGCAGAATAAGGCCCTTTCCATATTCCTCAGGGGACCCATGTTCAAAACGCATTCTAGTGGAAAAAGTAATAGTCCCAAATCTACATCTGATGCACTTGGAACAGAACAGCTCGTATTCTACTGTACATTTCACTTGATGCCAAGTTTTCTTTGGGAATCAGGAACAGAATGAGCAAGGAAATGATCTCTGTCTGCCCATCTTTTTTACTTCACAGAACAGAAGAAGTCACCAGTAAAGCAAGTTTGTACTGCATAGTCAAAAAGTCTCTAACTCTTGCCTCATAGGAAAAAAAAAATAGGATCAGAGCAAAGACACTATGGTTATAGTTAAAAATTAGTCTATCCTATTCATCTCATCATCTGGGCACTAAATTCCCGATTTAAAACACACTTCAGGATGAAAGATAATGTCTGCATTTTTATGTTATTTTCAAGGACTACAGAGGGGAATAACCATATAGCAGACTTGTATTGGTATTTCTCCCCTGTTAAATAGCAAATATGCAGCTTTCATTTAATTAATTTTGAACAAGTAATCAGTCTTAATTATTTTGTGCACTTAAGAATAATTCAAACAAATTGCACAGAATTCGACATTAAAATTAAACTTCCCTTTTATCGTGGAATACAACTCTTAAACTGCTTCAGTGCATCTTGAAGGAACTTTTCTTTCATCTCCGACATAGGGAGGTGGCAGATTCCACTGCGGTAATCCTTTTAGGCCCTGATCCAGCACAGCACTTCAGAATTTGCCTGCCTTTCAGCGTATGAGTATTGCCATGCAGCTAACTTCAGTACAACTTCAATGGATTTATATGAAGGATGTATTTGGCCCAACATATTAAAATAGTATCAAGAAACAAATGAGAAAATTCAAAACCCAAGAGAAATCAACTTTTCAGAGATTCATTGCACCATACATCCAAGTATTTGGCTATGCACCAATAGTGGGTTATTTCTGGACAGTTCGGTTGGTACAGGTAACAGGTCTGTCTGGTGGATGGTTTGATTTGATGTCTGGATGCATTTAATCAGGAGAGGGATAGGGATGTCAATTAACTAAATTCACATGTATTGATAAATGCCCCAAGTTAAACAAACCCACTTCATTCTTTACAGGGGATGCAGGAGATATGGCATAGAGAAGCAATAATAATAGCATAATTTGCATTTTTATAGTGACATTCATCAACATCTCAAATATTTATAAGCTTCACAAACACTAAACAGCCACTCATCAAAACCCTCCAGGGGTGTATTACTGTCCCTAGTTTAAAGGTAAAGAACCTGAAGCTCAGCAAGGTATCCAGGAGTGGAGCCATGGATCCTCCCAACCTTATCACCTAACACATGAGCATCTCCTTCTGTCTTCCTATCTGCTACTTTAACTGGGAAAAACTGCCTCCTTAATTAGGTCTTAACACATGTCTAAGCTTAAACCTTACCTCCACCTCATTTAAACCAATGTGTATGAGTGAGAGAGACAGGCTGAATACATTAGGTAAATGAATTCCTGCAGACACTGTAAGGGGAATAATGCCCTGCTATTGTGTTTGCACCTTTGCTGCAATAAATGATTTTCAGGCAAGGTGTTGCTGTAACCCAAATGATAGTCATATTACATTTATAAAAGACAACTTTAAGAAAGATCTTACTGCAATAAAAGTAAGGTTTTTTTTTTTTCCCCTGGCATCCCAGCTTGCCATAGAAATGAGTGATTTTCTGAATTTCTGCCAAGTATAGATGGTTCAGCATGCTATTAGATTAGTCTGTTTATACAGAAACAGCCAAAAATAGGAAACACACAGAAGCTATTAAAGATATTGTCCTGTGAGGGAAATATTTGAATGGTTTTGTTACTGCAACTGGGAAATAAGATCTGAGTCAGTATTAATGTGATAAAGAAGTTAATGTGTTCTAAAGCAAACAGTCGGCTTCTTCAGCTTGTTTCTGAGTTGACAATAAAATAAATGTACAGACAATTATGTAGGGTTGGATGAGCTTGCGAGTAAGTGTATCCAGTTTAAAGCTCAACACTGCCAGTCAGTTAGAATTGAAACTCTGTTATCAAGTAATGATATGCTAACCCCAGGTAGTCTTCAAAGAAAACGGATGATTCAAAATACCATGCATCACTGAGCGGGTGAAAGTATGGTCAATAGCGTTTAAGCTATTTGAACTGGTCAAAAGGGGATTCCATAGAAAAAGTTCCCTTACCTTGACCATCTTACAATGCACTGCATAAATTCTTTCCAATTTTTTTATATAGTCTAAAGAAAAGAAAAAACACACAGTTTTTGTATCGGGGCAATGCTAATATTTATTTGTGATTTTTGGGGGGAGTTTTAAGAACAGGTACGCGCGTGTGCACAAATACAGATGTATCTAGGTCCCTATCTAGGCAGCCTGAAGAGTGATTTCCATATGTAATCAAGCAAAGGCAAAACTCAGCACTGAGCATTGAATTATTTGTCAATAGCCACTTTAAACTTGCAGCAAAGCGGCAGGAGAGAAAATTCCTCTACCTATCTATATATTACCCCACAATGACAACTCTTCCTGCCAAAAAGGCCCGTAGAAAGATAAACGAGGTTGTATCACTTGAAGGTCAGCACATTTGGGATACTTTTAGACCAATGAAGAAAAGCAAGTTCTAGTGCTAATGCCCCTCAGGGAGATTGTCCCACCAGCTGCTGCTCCTTTTTTTAAGGCTGAGAGCACTCCAAATCAAGCGTCTTCCCTGATCTCAGCTCAGTAAATGTCCCCACTGAAACCCCTAGAGAGCCAATGCAAGCCACAACACGCTGCTAGAATATCCCCAAAGAAGAAAACTATGCTTAATATATGGGCACCACGGAGTGGTTTCCAAATGGATTTGCCATGTAGACTGAACTCATCATGCCTAAGTACTTTGTGCCATGAGCATTATAGAGAGACATTAGGCACATAATAGGAACTGATTCCAGGAATTTTTTTCCCCAGTTCTTAAACTATTTGTTACAGGGAAAAAAAAAAAACAGTCCCTGTATATTTTAATGCTATACACATACAAGCCAGCACCTAATAATTATCTACACTGCCATTTAACTGTAGGATCCTTAAACAACCACGGCTTCTGACTCTTGCAGAGCAAGCCAAACCCATGTCGAGAGGAAAAGCCAGACAACTCTGGAGGCTGCTGGTAATCCTGACACTTTTGCCACAGTCAATATACCTCATCCATAGGAGGAATAAATCTTACCCTTCAATTCAACACAAGCCACCATGTGTTTATTACTTTTGGCGCCCAATTCACTACTTGTGAAATATGGAAGTATAAGCTGTCCCACTCCCACACACGTGGCACGTTATCCCCCTCAAGGACAGTCACCTTCTTTCTAAGTCAGGAATATAAAGGAGGTACAGAAACAGTGGCTGGTGAGGAGATGCCCTGTATATCAAGTGTACCCTGCTCATTGCCCCTTCCTGCCCAATACAGCCCACTTCTGGGGCAAGAAAGAGGACATCTCTTTATCTTGGAAATGAAGTTGTTGCTTCTTTTCACTAACGGGACATACTCTCTCGGAAGACGTTTTGCCACTGGTAGCTGCATTGGCATTTGCAATCAGCTGATAAAAAAGCTTGATTATTCTTTAGACAGACTCTTAGGGTCCTTAATAAAAAGGAACAGGAGATTGTACTTATTAATTAGTGCTTTTTCTCTGTATGTTTGTGCTTGTAAAAATAATGAAATAGGGTAACAGACTGTGTTTACTCTGAAGAGGAAGAGTATACACCGGAAAGCTAGTGTGCTTGAAAGAGGTGTGAAAATGGGTTTAGACATAAGGTATTTTCTTCCCTCAGCCAAATGTATCCCTAAGCAGTTGTTTGTACTTGAAACTGGGGGAGAAGAAAGGGGCTGGCTGGACTATGCTAATAAAACAGCACCACATGGCTCATACCAAAGGGATGCGTTTTTAAAACAACAGCATCTCTATTGTTTTGTTTCATTTTCAAGCAGTACCGTCAGAAACAAGACAATGGAAAAGTTTAATCTTGAAAACATGAATGCTGAAAACAAATACATTAAAAAATACCAAGCCAAAGCCAAGGCTATGTTGGTGACACAGATGTGAAAAATGGAAATGAAATAAACTGTGCCAGAAATCTATTTCTAAAAATATGTCTTTACAGTAGTGATATTTATAAATTTGACATACTCTAAAATTTAGCTCACTAAAGATTATTTCTATGCAAATATGCATTTCTCAAACCCCACAAGCGTGCGAAAAATCCAAAACACATTTCTTGAAAATCAATTTCTGTGCAGTACAAATGTATCAAGTTAGAGGCAGCATGCTGATAAATATTAAAAAGGTCTACATTGTGCAAAATGAAAACTTATAACAGGACACAGTGGCACAATGCTGTATGTACAGGTTCAGAGAGAACATGGAACAGCCCCACGGTTTCAAAAGGACTCTGTGGTCTGACATTAGTCATTCTGGTTCTGATAAAGGATGTTGTAGACTGTGCTGCCCACATTATGCAAATTGCTAACCACTTAATTTCTCCCTCTTCCCCCCCAACTGGTAAAGCTCAAGCATTTTCCCTGAACATATCGTGCTCCTTTTCTTGTAACTCTATGGTTTCTTTTCAACAGTATGCGAATACCAGCAAGTCAGAAGACAGCAGTAAGAAACCAAGAGGTTACTCAATGATTCCAAAAGTTATAGGAATGATTTTTTTATATAGATCTGCACATGCATTATAGACACCCACAAAGCATTTTTACTTCTAACAATGCTCCATTAGCCACTTCAACTTCAAACAGCTGGATATGCCTCCCCGCTTCTCTCACCCTGCATCCCACGTTCCAGAAGTTAAAAAGTAGTTCATGTCCAGACCCATTTTGAGTCCAAACCTTCCAGAAAAGAGATTTTACCTTTACTGCAAAGATACTTCAACTGGACACATGATGTTTTTTCCCCAAAAATTAATTTTGAGATGCAGAGCCATGCATTACAATTTGCAAGCACAATGTTTCAGTGGAAAGAACAGAATGATTTAATTATCATTGTAAGCATCCAGTCACCTTTTGCCAAATAATTTAACAAAAGATATAATTTTGATATAGAATTATATACACAAAGGCTCACACACACCTTAATATTTAAAATACTGGTGATGATAGCACTTAAATGAGGACCCAGAATGTTTCTGAGCTCATCCTGAGAGGGGAAAAATAAAAAATAAAAACACCACACACATATATACACACTCTCCTGGCACTTATTTCAGTGATAATGCCATTAACTATAAGTATATGGTTATTTAGTCAGATTTCCTCCCTTTCCTATTTTCAGCTTATCATTAGAGGGCACACGTGTTAACAAGTGCAACGAAGTGATGAACTATATCCTTAGCACAATCCTGCGTGGTTGTCAGCTACAAGATCAGGGACAAATTCCTGTATCCTTCTGCTGTAAGTATCTACTAGTTTTAAAGTGGGTTGTTAATAACACCAGATGGCATAACATGAATATTTCTATCCAAAGCAGGCGGCACTTCATGAATTGTCCCTATGGAGTTGTACCAAAGAACTGAGACAGACCCTCTCCCCCTGCTTTCAGAGACTGAGTATGACAAGCCTGAGATATGCTCTCTATTTTACTTGTTGACGAGCCCGGTTTGTTTATTTTTTAGTTTAGTTT